>NC_071270.1:18415051-18460051 GCF_023375685.1 Ictalurus furcatus | reverse complement strand
TCTGGGTTATACTATGTTCACAAAGGATCGTACAGGTAGCAAAATTAAAACTGTGCCATTAAAAACGTTATGGTCTTCTTGTCCTTAACCTCCAGTCTGTGGTTTGCATGCTGCTTCAATGAAATTAGTCTTGATTATTCATGGGAAATCGTGAGGCGCTGTCTCTCCCAGCTGTACATTTTCACAGTTCAAGGCAAATTTCTGCCCTTAATTACACACCCCCACCCCAAATGGGTATCGAATGATCCCCTGATGAGCCAAATTGGATTTTTCTCCTTCTCGCTTTCCGTAACCATTCCCTTGCAACATTCCCAACGTTGAACAATGAGGCTGTCCCATAATGCCTAAGACCTTCACTCCAATTCACTCCCCGTGTATTGGCAGGAATTTGTCTACGGTAATAAAACCAGTGCCTTATCGCAGATCTTACAGATTTGACTCTCTCTTGCAGAGACTTGTCATTTTTCTTGAGGACCAGCTGTATATTATCCTGAATGTCAGACTGTCTGCTGTGTTAGGAAGTCGCTGCCTGAATCTGTCAAGAAGTGGCTGCCTTTGTAACAAAAGACAAAGGTCCAGCTGTATCAACGTCTTTATTACGGGATTCATCACCGATTCTGCACTTGTAGTACGAGTATAATTAGATCACGCTGTTTTGGCCATGTCAGTGTAATTTGTACTACGATAGCCTCCTTTGAATTGCATACATAAACAGAATTGGCAGGATTAGGTTCTTGAATTATTCATTTTGAATTGAAAGTGGTGTTGAATTACACTGTATTATGTATTATGCTGCCTTATACCATTTGTGTGTAGGCTTTTCTATTGTTGTAATTGTAATGATTGGTAATATAATCATTATGATGCACACTAGGGCTGCATGGTATGGACAAACAATTGATGAAGTGGTGATGTGAAGTGTGTGAGTATATGAATGTTTTTCTAGCATTATTATAACCGATACTTTTGCTAATATTATGCCTAGCATGCACCATTATCAATATTTAAATAAGTAATGTTTTTTCAATCATGGTCCAGCAACAAACAGTGAGGTTAAAGGAATGAAAGACTTTCTATTCACTGCCTCTGCCCTCTGTGTAAGGTTTAATTCCCTTGTACACCCTATGTAGTAAAAATACACCTGTCTTTACATATTTTCGAAAGTAAGACTTGAAAATTAATTTACATCCAAACTCGTCTTAACATCCATCTATTCTCTGTACTGCCTACCCTAAACAGGGTTGCAGGGAGCCTGGAGCCTATCCCAGGGGACTCTGGGCACAAGGCAGGGGACACCCTGAACAGGGTGCCAACCCATCGCAGGGCACAATCTCTCTCTCTCTCACACGCATACACTCGCACACCCATTCACACACTAAGGACAATTTAGAGATGTCAATCAGCCTACAGGGCATGTCTTTGGACTGAGGGAAGAAACCAGAGTACCCAGAGGAAACCCCCGAAGCACAGGGAGAACATGCAAACTCGGCGCACACAGGGCAGAGACAGGAATCGAACCCCCAACCCTGGAGGTGCGACCCACTAAACCACAGTACCCGCTGCTCTTAACATTTTACCTCTAAAAAGCATACAAACTTTGGGACTGAGATGATCCTGTTTAAAACCGCAGTGCCAATAGGGACATGTCTCCACTTCTTGTACTAAAATATGATGCTGGGGTCCATTAGGAAGTGACGAACCCTACGCTGGTCACTTCGAAAAGGAACGCGCCCAGGTCACCATTTTGTAGGATCATTCCAGACTGAAGCAATGAAATGAACTTCTTTCAAATCGGTCGTTTTTAAAGAAAAACAAAATAGCATAGGCGACATGCGGGCTTGTTTATAAATGGAAGTCATGTCCAAATACAAAACACGTATTAAATTGTTGTGTGGAACCGAGTTGCGTTGCTGCCTCACAGCTCCAGCGTTCCCAATTCAATCGGAGCCGGTGGTTTTCGCAAGTTCTCCCTGCGTGGATTTCCTTCAGATTCTCTGGTTTCCTCCCACCTCCTACAAGCATGCCGGTTGATGGATTGGCTACTCTGTGCACGGTGTCTTGTAACAGACAGTCATCCCATCCAGGATGTATTCCCGCCTCGCACAAAGTGTTCCCGGGATGTGCTTTGGATCCGTCATGACCCTGACCGAGATTAAATGATTACCGAAGATGAACAAATTGTAACCTGAATTGAACAAACAAGCTGAACGCTGTAGTGCTGTGACACCGGAGCTGTCGGTTTTCTTTTCATCACCAGTCATAGTTACTGTGTTTTGTATTTGTTTGCGTTTGTGAATCGACCAAATCGGACTAAGCAAACTACATGCGACTGATCGTGAAGGTTTTGTTACTTTGCCCTTCGGGTCATTGTTGCATGGAGATGCTTGTTGCGAGTGATTTGTGAGACAAAAACACGGCAGCTTCAGCTTTGAAAAACGGCATGCAGTTGCATTCCATCTGGCTGTTAATTTTGACTGTTAAACAGGTGACCCTTCAGGGTTGTCAGCGTGAATGATGGTGCCTTCGGAGGGAGTAGGGCATAGTGGTGATCATTTCAGAACGGACAGAGGGACTCTGCTGCTGGTTACAGATTTCAGCACTGCTATTACTCACAACTTTTAATCCGTTGTGTTGTCGCTGGCCTTCATGGGGTGTTCATGTTTCAAGCCTCACATACCCAAAATATGATTACTTGCACAGCCCTAATACAAATGGTAAATGGTCTGTACTTGTATTGTGCTTTTTTATTTAATTTATTTATTTTTTTAACCTTGATGATTCTACAAAGCGCTTTACACCATGTCTCATTCACCCATTCACACACACACACTCACACACCAATGGTAGCAGAGCTGCCACGCAAGGCACTAGCCTGCCATCGGGAGCAATTTGGAGTTCGGTGTCTTGCCCAAGGACACGTCGGCATTTGGAGTCACGTAGGCCGGGAATCGAACCGCCAACCCTAGGATTAGTGGACAACCCGCTCTACCAGCTGAGACAAATCTGCCCCTTAATTCCCAGTTCTAAACGGGTTTCACAAAACAAAAAGCTGTGAAATAATATTGTTGTTTTTGTTTTTTGGCATGCTCGAGATTGTTGAGTGCTTTTTAGGGTCTTTTAGGGATCCTAAGGGGTTGATGCACCACCATGTCCCCCCTCTGCGCTCACTGCTGTGTGCTCGTCCATTCCGCTGACTTAAATCTAACAGTGTGCACATTAATAAGCCTGATTCTGAGCCTCATGAGTGCTGCGCTGTCACTGTTCAGACTAAAACCGAATCTCTTTTCAGCATTGGCTTAATCAAGAAGGGGAGGAAGCTGCTCCTCCCATCTCATTTCTTTTTCCTCCCTCCCTCCTTCTTTCTCTCTCTCTCTCTCTCTCTGTCTCTCTCTCTCTCTCTCTGTGTCTCTCTGTGTCTCTCTCAAACTCCCAGTCACTGTAGTGTTGCTTCCAAGGGAACAGCAGCTCTGAATCCAAACACTAGTGGACGCGATGCTGGAGAGGGCAGTGCCTTTGCTGTTTTGAATCGAGGAGACATATCAGTGCGTGCGTGCCAGAGTGCAGTCGCTCCCACGTTCTCTCCACTGTTCCTCCGCTCTTTTTTTTTTTTTTTTCCTCCCTCCTCCTTGCTCTTACTTCTGCAGGGACGTGTAGCTTTTTCTCTGTCTGTCTCTCGTGCGTATTATCTGTGCACTCGTGTTGAGGAGATGATCGGGGTAAACAGCGTTCAGGGCACGGGGAAGGTGCGCATGCGGGCCAGCGGGTCGGTCAAGTACGGCAGGGAGGAGTCGGTCCGGCGACAGCCCCAGCACCGCTCCAAATCCCTGAAAATGTCCAACTCGACCGAATTCACCACTGTGCAGCCCAAGAAGGACAAGGTAAAAAAAAGAGTGAGGTTTGCAGTGAGTCCGAGCTTGTTGGGTTTCTTAAGTGCCTGCGATTTTTGGAGATGCTTTAAGAATGGATGTGCTTTCTGGATTTGTCACCAGTTGATGGTGATCACATGTTGCTATTTATTTATTTGCTTATTTATTTTAAATTAAGACCTACTTTTAATCAGTAATGTGGTTTGTATTGCACACCAACACAGCAGATCGTAAGTTCTAATGGTTAGTTGCTGGAATTTCGCTTCAAACTAAACACTGCTCTTTCCTCTCCGAGTGAATTTAACCTCCAAGCAGTGATTGTCTCAAGTTGATGGATGGCTCTGACTGTGGCTCTTTCCCGCCCCATCTGGCTGAAGGGGAACAGATCAGTGTGTTGATATTATTCTGACATCTTGCTTTTCGAATGCGTTCATAAGCACCGCTCTGATGCCCCCCCCCTTTCCCTTTTCACCTGTGTGTCTTGTTTAATTAACGGTGACACTCGTCATTTCGATAACATAACATGCTCACCTGTTCCCCACTCAGCCTCCCACTCTTCCTGCAACACCTCCGCTGGCTCTTAGTGGCACTTAGTGTGTGTGTTCTCACACCCAGTGTCCTGATATGATGGCTTAAAATGCACCTTATACAATGGAAATCTGTCGTGCATGAGCGTGTGTGTGTGTGTGTGTGTGTGTGTGTGTGTGTGTGTTGGAATGTACTCAACCTGTGTAGTTTGCTAAATAGGTTTAATATCAAGGTGAATGGAACTGCTTGTGTTTTTATAAAACTGCACATGAACATCTGGGGACAAAATACTCACCATTTTGGTAATAGTAATGTTTTTACACAGTTCTATCCAAATTCTTTATATTCTTATATTTCATACGATATTCTTACTGTCTTTTTAGTCATATTTTATAGCAGATATTGGAATACACAGGCCACCACATCAGCACAGATTTATTTATTTATTTATTTATTTTCCAGAATCTCATCATTTTAATAGCGCATGTACTATGTCCACTTTTCTCTTCATAGTAGAACCTACCAGTCTCTTGGTGCGTCACACAGGGTTTTCATCCTCAGGCTAGTTCTCCTGCTGCCACCTGTCAGTGCTAATGATGACCAGAAGAGGGGGTTAAACATACAGTGATGATTAAACGCAGCCACAGTGAAGATGCTTTCGTACATTTGCTTTTGTGACCCGATCACGTTTTGATGAAGATAATGAGGGCGTACACGTTTTTCCTGAATCGTTAAATCATAGCAGTGGGTAGGTGGTCATGTTCGTGCGATTCTTGTTTCACGAGTCTTGAGCAGCTGTTGAAATATTCGCACTTATCTACATCATTTCAATACATTATGCAGGCTTATTCTCTTAGCTATCAGTTCTAGGCAGTAGCTTAAGTACTTTTTGTGTGCTGACATGGAAAGAAAATGTTTGCCGTGTTTACTCGTAATCTTACTCGACATGCACAATGTAAACATAACAGCGTTATTACCAGTTGTAGCTAGTATCAGCATAGTTTAATATAGCCTTGTATAGTGTAATATAATAGTCTAGCTTGTTATCTGTTGGATTTATTATTGTCTGTAATAAAGATGAAGGAAGATTGGTTTAACTCTGGTGATGAAGCGCTGTAGCTTTGGAGCCACAGTTAAATTGTGACGTCGCATCACGTACCGCTAAATTCATCCAAAATAGGCAAGTTAGTTTTATTTTAGTTATATTACAACATTGGACTGTTGTCAAAAGTGTTGTAATTGTCCTTATATTCCCTCAGTACGAAGATGATGTTTGCTTTTCTTTTGTTCGTACTCAAAGGTAAAAGTCTGTTACATAGCTACAGTATGTTTAAGCACGTTTCACGCTGGCGTGACGAAACTCCCTGCTGTAACACGCTTCGGAAACCTTCGGCCTTCTGCACTACGCACATTAGCCAGGGTGTAGTCTAGCAGTCAAATTTTACGCATTAATTAGGCTGGTTAATTAGCGTGTCCATCTTTTCAGGATCGGCAGCAGGAATGGTGAAACACGGACGAAATACACGGTGTCCCAAAACTCTCCAGATATAGGGGAAATGAACACTTTTTATTTCTTTTTTTTAAGCAAAAATGTCTTCCAAAATTTTACATACTTTAGTTTATTCTATATATAATTTTCAGATAGCCTTTAAGAACGCCTTTGGCAAAAGAGATGGTGAGCATTAAGGCTTCGCAGTCGTCGATTTCCCAGTAATACAAATACTCGATTATTTTCCTTAGTCTGTATTAACGCATCTAATTAGCTAACTATCTTGTCCAGCTTTCCAACTGTGTAAAAGTACATTACCTAACACTTTTTCCAAGTTAAGTAGGTTTCTATCCAAAACATGGGACTTTCTAATGAAGGTATGATTTCTCCTGACTTGCTGAATCTAGAAGCAAGTCAAACCATGTATTAGATACTCAGAAGGTTCAAGCTTAAGTTTCCTTAACGCCATATGTAATTCATATTACTAGAATGTCAGCCATTATAAGAAACACCAGAACTTATCATATTCCTTCTAATTAAGACTGACCACGAGTCTGAAATCACACTCCACTCACTGTAGTGCACTAATTAAGGAGGCACCAGTTTTAGGTTATGTAAATGGGGAAATATGGAGTAGGGCACCATTTGGGACATGGTTGTTATTTCCAAGTGTTCGTGTGGTGCCGTCTCAGTGGACGAGGGACTGTTTAAACCCGTACGGCTCCCATGGAAATGGCTGGGGGTGAGTTTACAGATGTGCACTGGAATAAAGTATGCACGTAGTTGTGTTATATGCAACATTTAGCTAGAAGAGTTTTTGTTTTTATTTTATATTTAAATGTCCGTGTGCTCTCTAATGATTATGAAAATGTACTAAGTATTTCCGCGTTATTTTTATGGATGTGCAAAAAGCGCCGATAATTAAACTACAGTCCTTAAATGAATCGAAAAATCTCACTTTCACTGCACCTCGTGGTTTCTGTTCCTCACTGCCTTTTAGACGTATTATTTTACTAGCGTTTACTCCGATCGAAGCGTTTTAATTAGACATTACAGGTCTCACTCGCGCTTCCACTATTTATCACAGCGTCTACACCGCGAGTCAGGAGCAACACGGCCTTGTTACTGACGATCACGTCCGTTATAATAAATGACGAGTTACACCGCAAGCACGCAAATACTAATGACCTAATGACAGTAAACTGGAATTAAATGGAATCTTTAAGCGACTCGCACCAGTTTCCCCAGCCCCTTTGCACACAGTGGAGTGTTTTGGATATAAACAAGTTTGTGCTCGTGCATCACTGTCGTGCTTCCGTGCTACACAAGCTCCGCTTTGTCAAGTTTACAGGTTACAGTCTTCTCCACTACATTTAATATAAAATGCACGCCTGCTTTACGCCTCTCTCTGATGGTGACTGAGGTCATGCTGGGTATAAAAGGTATAACGTTGATGTGAGCAGTAAACAAGAAATTCATTGTCGTTGACTCTGGGTATTCCGCTAAAGCTAGCGGCAGACTGTAAAACTGCTTATACTTCCGGTTAGTAAAAACAACCTCTAGTGTTCCATTTGAGACTATATTACCTTTCTAAAATTCTTACACTAGACAATAGAGTACATAATACATAGTGTAAGTGTATAGTACGTCATTTGGGATACAACTTTGTTATTTACTCTCTGATGCATGTTTTCGGAGTAGAAGTAACGTAATGAGTAAACGTGCCCCGCGCAGCCCAATGAATCGATAGTGAGATTCGTTGACGACGATATTCATAATCGATTATTACCGATTAGTTGTTCTAATCGGCTCTTCTCTCAGTCAATCCTAGCTGAGGGCTTTATTGCTAAATGTTAACTAGTAATAGCCTGTTGACTAGTAGGCTTGCTGGTGAGCAATAGACATGTTGGAATGTATTCTAATAAGAGCTCTTCTTTCCAACACACAGGTTTGGATTGCGCCATACTGTAGGTGTTGGTTTTCTCCTCAGTGATCACGTGCTGGTTAACGCATTAATACAGCTACGTCAGAATGGAGCCGTCTCTATTTAATGGCGTAAAGATGGTAGACATTTGAGTGTCACGTCCTTCAAAATGGAAAAATGATATCGAACTCCGCACACGCTGTCATAATAGTCGAATTTCTGCAGTCATCACAAGTGCCCCGGCAGTATAGATGCAATCCCACAATTAGATTTGAAGTCCCTAGAGCCTTCTGTGTAGCTCAAATATAGCTTCCTCACTATTTTGGTACAGTTACACAACACTATGCCGTGAGGTTAGAGCCTGTGTACGTCTTCATTCTGCGAGCTCACAACAAAGAATTGAAGAGGTGCGCTGGAGAGACACTGGACTCATGATTCAAAAAAGGAAGTGGGTGGAGGAAGCTGTGAGACGAACACCCTGAGCATCACGGCTGTAGCGTTTCACCAGAATCTGTTAACGGCAGGGGCGAGAAACGTATGCAGCGGCGTAGCACACACGTTCTTGAGCAATTGTTCAGTGGAACTGAAACGCCGTTTTCTCTCGGGTGAATCATAAAACGCCTCATACGCGAGAAAATGTGAAGGGGAACGCGGCATATCTGTGAACAATACAATAGTAAATAATATGAGCAGCTGTGTTAATTGTCATACTGATTTCCATCTCTCTTTTTTTTTTTTTTCTTTTTCTCTGCAGGCATTGTACAACTCAATCAAGAACGAGAAGCTGGAATGGGCAATGTATGTACCTATTTTATTTTTACACTGCATGTATTGTATGACTAAATATGTAAGGAGTAATACACGACGGGCTGTGATGTTAGGAAAACAAACAGCAGCATGTACCGGAGTGTTTTATTCCTCTTATATCACAGCAGTTTGCCAATGATGACGTTTTTAAACATTTATTTCTGAACGAATGACATTTTCACACTTTTATCCCCTTTTTTTTTTGTTTTGTTTTAATATTGTGGAACATCAGGGTACAAGAAAACTATTGGTGAGGCAAAACCGAGTCGATTAGGATTTAAACAACACAGTGGGAATACCACTGATTTGGTTTTGTAGTTTTACGTGGAATTTAAAGCTAGGTCATACTGCAATATAGTAGTATGTAGCAGTAATGTAAATTTATATATATATATATATATATATATATATATATATATATATATATATATATATATATATATAAAATATATATATAAAATATATATATCAGTCAACATTGTCGGCATGAAATGGTTAAGTGTGTGAAATAGGTTGTAATGGTTTGTTTCCATTTTAAAAAGCATTACTAAACAGATGTAACAGTAGTAATCTGGCAAAAATGTCATGTCGTATGATTCTTTTCAAACGCTAACAATGCCATGAAAAAACTGATAAAATATTTGTAATATGTAATGGTGGTTTTATTTAAGGTCTCCACAAATCAAAACAGAGGAAATACATGATTCCAGGGTCCCCATGGTTCTGGAAATCCTGCACGTCATGGAAAATTTTAAAATAGGCATTAGGTTTATGGAAAAGTTATGGATTTTTTAATTTTTTTTGTTCATCTTTCAAGTATCTACTTGTGGATTCAAATAATAATAATAATAATAATAATAATTAAAAACAGGTACAATGTACAAGATTTGTTACAGAGGACAAATGTGCAGGGGCCCAAGCATTACATTCAAAACCTCTACCATAAATAATATCTTACATTTGCATTATTATGATAAATAGAAGATTTTATTCACAAAAAAAAATATTTTCTCCCCAATTTGGTCATTTTTCTAATTCCCACGTACCAGCCAGCTCTCCCATATTAACCGGGGGGGGGGCTAACACGTGCTTCCTTCAAGACATGAAGCTGGCCAAATGCTACCTGCCCTATTCCTCATACACGACCTCACAGCTGTCATTGTGATTGACAAGAGAGAGAAAGTACATCACCCCTCCCACCCTGATAACAGTCAGTTTTGCTCTCTATACTCCCGGTCATGGATGATTTATAGTGTTGTCTGGATCCAAAAATATGTTAAAATTCTCTCAATTTCCTGTTAATAATTAATTAGGTTAATGTTACAAAATTTGTGATTTAAAAAAGTTATTTCAGACATTCAGTAGTTTTTTGGGGTTTTTTTCGTTTTTCGTGGCAGATGGACGAGCAAATTGACTGATAGCGTGCGTTAATAATGTTGAGAAATACAAGAACAATTATCTCCTGATTAAATCATGTCTGCGTGGGTAATGAGTTGGAAAGCTCTCATTCAATAACTTCATCTGCATGCAAACAATAAATAAACGATAATTACCGCAAACGTTTCATTTCTAAAACAACTCCAATTTAAATGTTTGACTCACATTTTTCAGCACCGCTCAGTGAATAGTGAGGCATTACGTTTTATTCAAAAACAAATAAATAAAGTCGTAACGCGTATTCGATTTCGTGGACTAGCCACTGCGCGCTCCAGCAAACGTCAAGCAGGGACTCCGAGTGCGCTAGATATACGGGAGTCAAAGATCTAGACGGACGTGCGTGTGATTTCGCACGCATGTATGTTCCGAGGCAAATGATTGGATTGGTGACAGTTGAGACAAGAGCCACAATTAACATCAGCAAAAAACATCACATTAGAATGAAGCTGTCGTCCTGATAACAATGATAGTGTGAGGCCGCTCCATTGTAGCATAGGTAATCTACCAAATTACAGCCTGCAGACACCACGCGCCGCGCAGCACGGCGAGCACATCGTGATTTATAGAGCTTCTCTGCCTGTGGGCCGTCTGCAGTTTGGTTCATTTATACATCTCGCTCTCATTTCGTTCTATAGAACTTGTATTATGTAGTTTTGAAATGATGCAGTTAGTTATTAATATTATTTACTATTACTATGTTATTTTGTATAACAGTTTGCTTTCCAGAGAGTCAAACCCAAAAAAAAACAAAAAAAAAAAAAACCTCATTAGTTTGTGACACGAGTGAAGATTTCAACAGATCTCATGTACGAGCTGAATGCGTATCCGACCTTTTGTGAAAAGCTTTCAACAGCTTTTATTACGGGATGTTGGCTCACATGTAATGTAATGTAATTTGGTTGGGAAACTGGCAAGCAGCACATCACTTATCTCGACCCCCACCGTCCATGTTATCGCTGCCCAGTTTTAATCTTTGAACACTAGCCAAAGGAAAATGTGAGCAAACAGAATTTTTTTTCAAGGTCAGTATTAACTCTGCAGCTAAAGGTGGTGATTAAGATCTGAGGAAGTTGCATAAGCTGTCCTGTTCTATGTGAATTAGAGATCCCGTGTGCAAAGGTGATCACGTTCCCAATTCAAGTGAGCGCTTTTGATGAAAGCTTTTTTGTTCCCAGCAATATTCAGGTGGAAAATGGACTTGTATTTTTTTTTACACACAGTGGACATGGACAGATGTGCTTTTTTTTGTTCTAATCAAAGGGATTTTGACTTTGAGTCAGAGTTTTACTCTGCTCTTCAGCTGACCTTGGTTCATACTGTAGCATCTGGTGCTACTGTTCTCACAGACAGCTGCTTTGCTTTAAGAGTGTGTGTGTGTGTGTGTGTGTGTGTGTGTGTGTGTGTGTGTGTACGTGCTGTCTGTTGGCCTGCTGCAGAATGACTGAGGAGGTTTATACCTGCTGCACCCCCCCCCCCATCCCCCTCTCACCCTCATCTTCCCAATCAGAGTTGTTAATGTAATTCTGGTGAATAAAACCACACACTAATTCCCCAGCAGGCTTTATGAGTACAGGAGTAAAAGAAGTCATGATGATGTCCTTGCTCTCCTTGTGCTTTCTCTGCTGTAGTAACAGCTGCCGCATTGCATGAGCACACAGACCGTGTGCTAGTCCAGCTCAGATACAGCAATTTATCACCCGATTCCTGATGCAGTTCGATCACAGGACTCGTCTCCATAAAAGTTGCTCAATTTGTGCAGGAGTAGAAATGGTCTCGACAGATGCTCGAGACGATGAGTTATGACCGAACCGGTCCGTGTGGTCCCGTCGCGTAGGCAGAACTCTCAGTCACAGCAAGTCTTTAGAGACTAACTGCAGTCACTGCTTATGTAACTATTTTGAGATCTTATGTCAGCATGTTTCACAGGTATGGGAATGTCCGGCGGGGCATGAATCCAACATATGACGCTCCAAATCACATATATTTAAAGATTCTTTCTTGTATTGGATGTATTACAAGAAAAAATGTATACCCCTACATCCATTCCTAAAATCTGTGTAATGTTAATTTGCTTGTTTCAGTCCTCTCGTGAGCTGAAGATGCGTTTCCAGCACCCCCATTTTCTCCTAGGATCATTTAGCCCGTGTCAAATGGTGTACCAGTATCAGTGCCTGCAGTGGTACTCGATTTAGTTTAATATTATTTGGTTCAGGATGCAGCCTTATTCTCTGAGGACATGCTGTTTAGAGTTGATGTATTACTGGGTTTTTTTTTTAAACTCCTTTTTGTTTACAAAACCCCAGGTTGGTGAAATGCATGCTCAGTTGCGTTAAAATCTGGTGATTGACGGACTTGGCCAGTCTTAAACCTTCCACTTCTTCCTCCCTGATAAAGTCCTTTGTTGTGTTGGCAGTGTGTTTTGGATCGTTGTCTTGCTGCATGATGGATGAAAGTTCCTTCCGATTCATTTGGATGCATTTCTCTGTAAATTGTAGACTTCTGAATTCATTCTGCTGCTACCATCATGGGTTCCATCATCAATAAAGATTAGTGAGCCCGATCCAGAAGCAGCCACGCAAGCCCAAGCCATGACGCTACCTCCACCATGTTTCACAGAAGAGCTTGTATGTTTTGCATCATGAGCAGATCATTTCTTTCTCCACACTTTGGCCTTTCAGTTACGTTGGTAGAGGTTCATCTTTGTTCCAGAACTTTTGTGGCTCGATCTTTTCGCTCACCTACAAATTGGGTGGTCTGATACAAAATGTGCCCCGTTCTATGTCGTTTAACACGGCTACATATAAATACCAGGAAATAAAAGTTGAAATTCTAAACTCATATTCATCTTTTGATCTCAAACCCAAAAGTCTTCATTCTACAGCAATAAATGGGCCTTGATGTTCCAATGGTTTCGGCGGGAATTGTACATACAGGGGATTTTTTGACAAAGTGGAAACAGAGGAGTATGAATGACGAGGTGTTTAGTATCGATACTTGTAATACTGATCGGAAGGTCGGGGGTTCAAGGCCCTTAACCCTCTCTGCTCCAGGGGTGCTATATCAGGGCTGACCCTGCGCTCCGACCCCAACTTCCTAGCATGCTAGAGTATGCGAGGAAAAGAATTTCACTGTACTGTAATGTACATGTGACTCATTATGATCATTAAAAACAGCTCTTGTGCATTAAAGTCTTCTCTCCTAAAGAGAATGTTTGGGTTTGTCCCCTGCAATGTGAAGACCAGCTTGGTTTCAAAGCACATGACTGGGTGGATCATTATCATCAGAGATAATTGTGTGTTTAGTTACCTGCAACAAAATGACTCAAGTTTTACTTGGGTGAGGGCGGGGGGGGGATGCACACAGAGAGCTTCTAAAAGTGCTGATGCACCGGCTTGTACCTGTACCCATAATAACACACTCGCATAGTGGGTGTGAGAGCAGCAGTGACGAGAACTTTGTCCCTCTCAGAGAGCATTTTCTGTTTGAGTAGTAGCTTATTGCGCATAGGTAAAGTCAAGCAGAGTTAAAAAAAAAAAAAAAAAACAGAAAAAACCTAGAATGTATGTGTGGAGATGCCTGTATTGATTGTGATGATGCTGGAGAGGTGGTGAGAGCTAAATGGTTGTGCTGTTATGTATTCTTTTAAAAAACAACGTAGATTCCCTCCTACACATCAGCCCACGTTGTCTTTCACCAGCTTTTAGATACGTATTAATGGAATTCCACTAGATCCTTTACTTTGTGTGGGAAATGTTTTTTTTTTTTTTGTAAAACCATTTCATTTATTTGTTTTGCATGTAACAGCTTATTACACTCCGTCATATTAGTTTCCTTATTTCTGATATAAAACTTCACACTGTCGTTGCACTTCAGTATATTGTAATGGAGAGCAGACAGTCTTCTTCATCCACTTCTCCTACAGCGCTACAATGTGATGATTACAAAAATAGTTGATTGCATAAGTGGTGTTTTTTTAAATTTTATAAATAGTGTAGGATAGTAAGCGGAGTATTTAAGTTCCCTATGCAGGACGGATCATCACGGTTGTTTAGGAAAATAATCAAATCTGTTTCTATGTAGTTATATTAAGCATACATTATCTGACCCCCAGTGATCTATAACTAAGAGATACTAAAGCTTATTGCTCAGTCATGTGTGAAGAGGAAAAGGAAAGGGGGGGCGGCGTCGGCACCTCTAGTTCACTACTGCAGTGCGGAGCATCAATTTTGTATGGACCTAAAAATATACCAAATATTTGTAAAATCCGGTTTAAAATCATTTTTGTGCTACACAGTGGGGTTACCAAATTAGCAAAACCAAGTGGACCATGTCTTTGCTTCAGAAATCTCATTAGCACAGTAGGATAAAGTAAATTCGGTGCGTAACTGTGGTGTTTTTTGTTTTGCCCTCAGTGACGGGGACGAGTTGAAGAAATCGCTGTCTGAGCTCGCGGACACAAAGAACGACAATGCCCACACGAAGAGCATCAGCAGGATCAGCAGCAGCAGCAACCCTTTCCTGGATATCGCCCATGACCCCAACGCTGCTGTTTACAAAGCAGGCTTTCTGGCTCGTAAAATCCACGCTGACATGGATGGCAAGAAAAGTAAGAGTAATAAACGAGGAGTAAAACTTTACAGGAGGGGTATAAATATACGGGAAAATCGTCATTGACTGGGTGACGTGATGCAACCCGACATGAATTATTTTCCTATAACAACATCTTCTGAAGTGGTTTGTTCCCCTTATATCACAGCGATTACATTTTGTATCAATTAAAGAACACCACATTTATCCCGTTATGTTTGTAGGTGTGGAACTTCCCCGAAACAAGTCATTTACACAATAGAAGCTATAAAAACATCCTCTGACCAACTTCTCTCCTTTTTATTTTCCTCTAACAAGACAAAAAAATAATAAATGCACAGCGTATGTTACTAAGAACTCTGAGAGTCCTGACTGACTGTTAGGCAGCGCTGACACTGGTGACTCCTTCCATAAACCTTCAATAAACTTCACCGTGTCAACGATTCTACGTTTTCCTTTACTAAAGAACAATGCATTTAAAAAATTGTGTTATTATTAATCATCATGCACGTCCCTGTGAGTTAGTTACTATGGAAAGGACGACATCCCAGAACGAGCGCATTAATATAAACCTGTGATTTGCCTAACAGCCAGATCTGCCATTATAGAAAACGAACCTTCAGACCAATCAGATTCGTGTCTTCGCCAAACAGTGTCACATTAATGAGCGAACTGTGCGAGCATTGCGGTTAGATTCCTTAACAAATGTATAGTCGTTTTTAAATTTTACATAGTTTTTTAAAGAAAAGACTTAAAATTTGCCATTCTTTGTTCTGAATGTTTGCTTTTTTTTTGTTTGTAAGAAATACAGATTCCTTATCTCACATTAACATAATTAAATGGGTTTTTTCCCCTTAAAAAATGAATAAATAAATCGAGGTAATGGGTGATGTAATCCACTAGAATAAAGGAGCTAATGCAAAGTGGAGAAGGTTATTAAAATAATTACTGAATTGTACAAGCTGGCAGGAGGAAGAGCAGGTTGAATACAGCAATGCTAATAGCCTGGCACGAATGCATAGCATTCACCGTTAGTGCTTTTTATTTCATGACCACGTCCGTCCCCTGTATAATGAGTTTCGGCCGACACCAAAAGAAAAAAAAAGAATTTGGACTGGTTAGTATTGTGCTTACGTCTGAGGATTAAAGCCCAGCTCTGCAGAATGTCACTGTGGCATTTAGTTACACACACACACACACACCCTGGCAATCTGATAGCATGGCTTCATCTTGATATGGTCTAAAATTAAATAGAATATCATAGTATCATAATATCATTTTGACAATATGCTAACAGGTGGCCCATTTGCTTTAACCTGCCAGAACGTAATGACAGCATTGCACCAAAATAGGCGTCTCTCCTCCTATTGCAGCTCTCTAAAGCCATTCAAGCGTAAAAGATTTATAAAGACATGGTTAGAAACCGATCTCTGATCAACAGCTAATAAATTTCCAAATCTGATGGAAGTAAGATTAGTTTGTGGTGTCAGTCCGAGTACAGCAGTTTCACGCCATCTCCGGAATACCGTGTGCCAGCAAGGTCAAGTCCACCCACGGGACCGACTACTCTATTATAGTCGAGATAAAAACAGCAGGGCTTATGTGTGCCGTTCCTGCGTTTGGATCATCCAGTCATACGGTGCAACTAATCAAAAAGAAAACCTGCTAAATCTCTTGCTTATAAATAAACTTGATGTAGTGATGCAAATGCTATAAGGACATATTTAAGCAAAAAAAAACCAAACAAACCATGAAATGTTTGAATGCATTACCTGTTATTTATGTATTGCAGCGTTGACTATTCAGCGCATGCAAGCTGAATTCTTTACTTTTTATGTTCACAAGGTTTATACATGCCTCTTGTTCATCTTTTCTAGCCCCTAGAGGAAAGAGAGGCTGGAAGACATTTTATGCTGTTCTCAAAGGCATGATCCTGTATTTACAGAAGGTACTTTTCCCCACTCACTTTCCTGCTCTTACTGTGGCTAAACATGGCATTTAAATGGGATTATTCACATCATTTAAAGTCGTATAAGTTATTGCAAAATTTTATTTACATCCTGTTCATCTCTGTAAGTGATTACAGCAGCCAACATTAAGGTTCGTGGTACGTTGTGGTGGTCATCAGTCACGCGTTGCTACTGTCTGTTTTTTCCACTATATAACCGCAGATAAATATGTGCCTGTGCAACACTTTGCACTGCATTCATTTGTATGCAGAGCAACGACGAACATGCGTTACATTTCTCATGTTTTATTTTGAATTATAGGTGCTTTCAGAATAATTTACACTCGTGTTTGCTTTCCATTAAAAAATAATTGACCTATTAACAAGCAACAAGGCACTTCCTATTTGTTGTAAATGTTTTTCCACAGTCATTTGCATGTTCCTGTTTAAAAAATAATAATAAAAAAAAAACAAAGAACAACAATGAAAATACTAAACCGTTAGTCATAGATTGAACTTGTGTGTTTCGAACATCGGAAACAGTTTCTACGGCAACGTATGTAGGAACGGAATATTCCCCATTAATGTGCATGTACACCGTTTGCCTTTATAACCGTTTGCCTTTTAACATTTATGCAGCTTTTCTCCTCTCGGTTTTAATATGAACCCACCATTTTTTAGGAAATCCATTGTAGACACTATCCAAACAGTCAACAAAATCATCTATAGACTCAACAACCTGTCAGGTGTCTTTCATGAAGCTTCTTGTGAAATAATTCCAAACCGAATGTCGGTTATGGTTGTTAAGTAAGGAATAAAACACTCAGGGTATGCCGTTATAGGAAAATAATTAACAACAGAGTGGTGTGATGCAATCTGACATGAAGTAGAGGACCGTTAGAGCCGTGAAGTTGATTATTTATCAATCTCGAAGCGATTTATTCCGCTTATACTGCAGCAGTTTGCCAACGATTGCCATTATTAATTTCAGTTTGGATAGGATTTGGATGGTCCGGGTTACAGCTCTTGATGTTTCATAGATCCATCTATAGACTGAGCTCATCCCTAGTCCTATCACTATCTATCTATCTATCTATCTATCTATCTTTACATTTTCTTCTTGCTCTGGAGACCAAGAGGTTCTTGGCAAACTTTCTCTTTTTCTTCCATCCAGAATCCATGGGGGATGCATATTTTTACACTCGACTGTATGTGGAGAACAGTATGTCCTTTTGCAAGTATGTGTCAGTCGCAGGCTGTAAATACATTGCTGGAGGTGTGTTAAGGCTTTGCAAAGCCAGATTAGCGTATGCTCCTTTACATTTATCGTGCTTGGGGGGAGTGGGGCGCAGTATAGGAAGTCAATTGGATAATTCTGACTTGCAAAGATAATTATATACAATAAATGTACACAGTTGGGTTTTTTTTGTGTTTTCTTTTAGTGCCATCCATTAGAGAGAGATTAGCTGAGAGTACTGACAGCTTTTAGCACAAAAAATGCTGCCTGTTTCCTAGCAATCTGTGTTGTCAGTTTTCTGATGGAAGCTGCTGATGGACAGTTGTATGGAAAAAACGTGATGCCTAGTTATTATCTTGCCTGCATATGTAATAGTTTATTAATACAAAGCTCAGAATAAACTATGTAAAAGTACTACAAGACGAGCGAATCAAAACAAAATGCATTTATTCGTATCAAAAAACGACTTGTATGCGCTTAATAAAAGCTCGACAGTGGCTCTGAGACAGTCCTGGGATTTAAACCCGCAACCTTCCAGACATCGGGACAAAACCTTTACAGTGGTAGTTCACATAGGCGCAGTTATGGAGCCGCAGTGTTTTATGTGAGGCACAGGCATGAGCGCATTGCTAGGAAACAAGAAGGATGTTTGTCTACATTTCCTGACTGATTTCAGCTTGAGCCAGAGCTTTTCATGGCGTCACCAGTCATCGAGCAGTGTGCCTGATATATTAACTGAGGAGTGGCGATCATGTTGAATGAATCTTTGTGACTCATCAGCAGTACACAGCGAAGTGTAGATTTGAATTTGAAATGGACCTTTGACTTCGTGTGGAGACGAAGGGTCTCAACAGTCTTGACTTGCACTAACCAGAACATGACTGATTCGCTTTACTCCCTCAGCCAGTGTGGGCTGTATTTAGAGTCGGCAGCTTGTGTATTACGTGGGCAAAGTTAAGCGTATTCAGAAATGATAATGACTCTTTATTTATCTCACATACATATGCACAGGGAAATTATTTTCTTCGTATACCCCAGGATGTCAGAAAGCTGGGGTCAGAGCGCAGGGTCAGCCATGATACAGCACTCCTGGAGCAGTGAAGGTTAAGGGCCTTGCTCAAGGGCCCAACAATGGCAGCTTTGCAGTGCTGGGGCTTGAACCCCTGACCTTCCGATCAGTAACCCAGAGCCTTAACCCAATGACGGGGGGCAGTGGTGGCTTGGTGGTTAAGTCAAATGGGTTATGCATAAGTCGATACAGGTTATGCAAGGTTGCTCAGTTGTTCTTGAGTTTTTCGGGAGCGCCTATACTGCCGACTTTAAACACTATCGCTTGCCTTTAAGCCCCCAAAAATCTGGGATAGAAAATGTGGCCTGAACAAGGAAACTGAGTTTTATGGGGTTTTTAAAAAAATTATTATTATTGTCTTTGCTGTATTATGATTTGAAATAAAAGCTAGAGACAATTAAAAATGACGACATGAACGAGAAGATGGCAAGCATTAGCGTCATGGCAACAGCTACTATGTGTTTAGTAGGCTATACACTGATCAGCTATAAAATTAAAACCACCTTCCTAATATTGTGTAGGTGCCCCTTGTGCCACCAGAACAGCAGCGAGCTGTAATAATAAAGAGTCATAATAAAATGTCTCATTTATGTTAATACTGTTGTATCTGCGTATTAGTAAATGAACACAGCTCAAGCTGTTTCTTCTTCTGCAAACCCAGATGTTTGTGATATGATCACATTTCATTTCATTCTGAATTTATTTACGTTACACTGTAATCATAATGCTGTGGAATATGTGAATATGTCTTTATAGCTGTCATTACGATGGGCATTTAATGCGCTGCTTGGTTCACTGCTTTCCCCTTCTAACAGGCTCACTTATAGATGATGTAAACCATAGCAACTATATTTTAAAGACCTCCAGAGGTTCCTTCATTCTGTGTGGATGGTGTGGATTTAAACACTGGTTAAAATAAACATGTATATTTTCAGAGAGACTTGGTGCAGATGACTAATGGGGTTATTTTTGTCATCGTTCTTCTCTCTAAAATGTCTCAAAACAATGTTACACCATCCTATGAATAGTAGGATCTAAAATGTCATCACTTACCAACTAGTTCACTTGATAGTATCATTTGATTTAATGTAAATGTAATTAATTTGAAAAAAAAAATCAGCATATGGTTGACTTGAAATGTAAAGATGAATGAGTATTCGTATCTATCTATCTACCGATCTTTATCTATATTTATATTTCAATCAGATTTGACTTCAAATCTATTTATTATTAAACGTGGTAAGCACTACATCAGTACAGAGTGGGTGTACAGTTGTATTTTTAGATCTATTTCTTTGTGTATTGGTTTTCCTATATAAATGTTCATGAATATGTCGCTTTCCATCTTTAAATATTTAACTGATTAAATTGACTTTCCCACTCCATGCTCTTTCTCTAAATGTTACTTGGAGACTTCTCGGAGACACTGGAGTTATAAATGTGCAGTAAAAATGTAGCCTTTTAAGCCCATCAAAGCTGCAAGCATCTGAGAACAGCTGAACTTTTTTTATGTGAGGAGTAGCGGCCCTGGAATATGAAAAGTGATAACCTTGACATCACATCTGATAGACCGAAGGCGAGTCGCTGCTGTTTACCATTCGCCACACACGTGTCAGCGTGGCCAGAATTTATAACCTAGCTTCTCCTGCACCTCGCTGACCTGGTTTACACTTCTCACTATAGCCACAAGTTCTGATAACACCTCCCACTCGGTTATTTACCTCGGTCTGGTCTGGAACGTACACGCAATGAAGCTTTTTCACGCTGACTCTAACTGTATTTTTAGAGTCTAAATATGTTATTGAGCAGCAACACATTATTACTTATGTTTAGCATGATTGTTTATTATGTTGTACTGTGTGTGTGGTGTGAATTTTTGGAAGGTTTCTTTAAATTCTCATCCAGTGCCTTTTCCAAGAACTGCATTTATAGCCACAAATTCTGGATGCTGGATATATACCGTTTCTTTTAAAGGCATGATGCAGGGGACTGGGTTTGGAGGAGTCTTAAACTGTTGGGAATATGATTGGATGTTTTGTGTGTGTGAGTGTGTGTGTGTGTGTGTGTGTGTGTGTGTGTATATATATATATATATATATATATATATATATATATATATATATATATATATATATATATATATATATATATATACACACACACACACACACACACACACACACACACACACATATGGTAATCCCCTCATTTAATACAACAACGCACAAATTATGCAAAAACACTAGCATTGTTTATACAGTTGAATTCTTCAACCTAATTGGTCAGAAAGTTTATTCATTTTCTATAACAGCACAGTTCTGGCATTAGTCACTTGTTCTAATATGTTAACATTTCTATAGTAGCAACTCATTCACAGGGGCTTGTATGGTGGTCACATAGTCCAAGTCTAATAACAGATTTAAAATGTGCCGTTAGTTGCCAAATAAAAAATGTATAAGTGTTGATATGGTGAAATTTTCTATAAGGAGATGTGTGTTTAACATTTGTGGAAGGAGTCTGCAATGTCAGCGCTATGTAGTGGTCCCGAAGTTGTATGAACTTCAAGAGAGAGAAGAAATCTGTTGAGAGAACAACTGTTTATAACTTCTATAATATGAATGTAATTATAAATGGTTAAAAAAAAGTGTCATTAATAGTTTAAAAATGGTTCTTGTTGGCAAATTGCTGTGGTATAAAGGAATAAAACGCTCGTGTTTAAGTCCGAAACGCAGGCTATAAAGTTATCGGTCATTCTGAATGTTCTTCACTAAATTAAAATAGAAGAAATTTAAATAAATAGTCAACCTTTTCTGGTTTTAAATAGAAGGATGGTTTCTCACAAGACCTCTAAATAACTATTCATGAGTAATACAAAGACATCTGAATCTTGCTGAATTTGACCACAAGCGTTCATGTTTGGGTGTGCATCCAGTGTTTGAGGCAGTAATAAATTCTGTCATTTCTCTGTTGTTTATTGTAGAAAAGGCAAGAAAAGAATGCAGACGCTTTTCTTCAAATTAAGAACTTGATGTAGCGTGCTCAGGCTTTCATATCATCTGGAAGACTAATACCCCTCAGCTTGGGTTGTGCCACTTAGACAAATCATAATTTTTCATGGAAATGTAATAAATATATTTCTTAGCTACATTAAGTGCTGTCCTTTTTGTCCTGCAGGATGAGTACAAACCTGAGAAGGCCCTGTCCGAGGAGGACCTGAAGAACGCCATCAGCGTGCATCATGCCCTGGCCATAAAGGCAGTAGATTACGAGAAGAAGCCCAACGTGCTGAAACTGAAGACAGCCGACTGGAGAGTCTTCCTCTTTCAAGCCCAGTAAGAGTCACTGACTGTCCAGGAAATGCGCAGTTTATCGAAGACAGAAATGCCATCACTCACAGGACCACACTGGAGATAGGGGAGACAAGAGACCTCCCTTGGAACCAAAATCTAATTTCATGCTTGGGTTCCTAGTGAAAACACATTTTTCTTCCCTCTTAGTCTGTCCTAGCTGTTACTTTTTTTTTTTCTTTTTCCCCTTTCACCTACTTGCCTTAGTATTCATGGCAAACTAAATAGAACCTAATCAATAAAAATAGACTGGAGCTCTCCTCAGGAACCATTTTTAAATGTCTTAATTAGTGCTGTTCACTCTGTGACAGTAGTAAAGTACTGCAGCACCTTAATAGGCACATAGTGAGAACATTCCTGCTCTTTCCCCACAGTGTCAATGGTCTAAGATACTTTTTTTTTTTTTGCCTCAAAGTAGCCTGGAACGTTTTAATGCATTCCATATAATGACTCTGTCAGTAGTGCAATACAATAGGAAATATTATCACTCTGTGATTCTCAAGCAGATAAATTTTAATCCACTTAACGGTCAAGGCAGGCTTTTTCACCATATAGCAAGTGCTCACTGTGTCTCTTTCCTCCACAGGAGCCCTGAGGAGATGGAGTCCTGGATCAGAGTCATCAACTCGGTGGCTGCCATGTTTTCCGCACCCTCCTTCCCCGCTGCCATCGGGTCGCAGAAGAAATTCAGCCGCCCGCTGCTGCCAGCCACCACCACCAGGATGTCACAGGTGAAATCAACCACAAATGCAAGCATGCCTATAGATTAAGGATTACTAACAGCATCGTGCCTCTTTTACACTTGGTAACAAAATTAGTGGATGTAGAAAACCGGATGACGTGTCTGAATTCCACTATTAGTTTTGTCTAAATTCTCAGTGATCTATTTAATACAGATCATCACTTTTAACTCTGTCTCGAAGTACGCTGGCGTTCCGTTATGCCGGCGGAATGGAAATCGACCTATCGCACATTTTCAATAGGTAGAAACAAATGTATGATTTTTGTCAGCACAAGTTTGTTATAAGACTCTGTAGTCAGGACTCTGTTGGGTTTCTGTGTGTAGAGTATCATGACTCTGCTGGTGAGTAGAGCGATGGGAAAGGAGAGGGGTGTGAGCCCCCTGCTGGGCAAACAATTCACACCTCTCCACAATAACATTGGTACAGAGATAAAACGGACAGCAGAACTAAAGCTTTTTTGATTGTAAAACACCGTATACGACTGCCACAATAAAATTATAACATATAAACCTAGTAGGCTAGGTAAAAAAATTAATGAAATGCTTATAAAAAACTGCAAATTCTTAAAGCCTTAAGTGTCTACTCTTATATGAGCCATTAACCACTATTGTGGAGTGTGACATCACAAACAAATCCAAAGCTGAACACGGACACCCCAAAACAGGTGGAAATTCACATTTTTTTGCCTCTGGGAGTGTGAATCCCACAGCAATCCACGGTTGAGAGCCAAGGGAGAAAAATTGGACGTGCTGTTTCCGTGGGAGAGATGGTATAGTCTTTCTCGCCTGTGATTGGCACTAGCCAATTGTGTGAGTCTGTGAGAGGGCAGATCGAGAGGGCACTTGTCCTAGGAGTTTGATACGCTGCCCTGTGATGTAGCATGAGCAGCAGTTGAAAAAGATGCATTTGGATGGCTTTACGTATCTTGGAGGAAGCACTGGTTAGACTTAACCCTCCCCAGTTAGTAGTTGTCGTTTGATAGGGTAGAGTTGGCTGGTCAGTGGTTATGAATTGACAGGAGAAAATGGGAGAAAATCCATATAATTAGTTCACAAGTCAGACCAGAGTGGGTAAATAAAATTAAAAATCTGTGAAACTCTCCCCTTTCTGATCGAATGTCTCTAGCCCTGTAGCTACTCTCTGGTCCACTGAGCTGCCTTTAGCTAAATAATTTACATTAATGCTACAATAGAGAATCTGCAACAAACATAGTGGTGGTTCATGTTTAAAGAAAACGAGTAGCTGAGTCATATCCAATTTTTTCCATGCATTTATCGACTGCTACAGTATTTTTTTTTTTTTTTTTTGAAGTACTCAGTTAGGTACACTGAAATACTCTCAGCCTATGTTATACTATTCTAAATAGTGAACAAGTGAGTGAGGGAGCGATTTCAATTCAATTTTATTTGTATAGCGCTTTTAATAATGGACATTGTCTCAAAGCAGCTTTACAGAAACATATAAACACGGTATACAGATTTTAAGTGTGTGGATTTATCCCTATTGAGCGAGCCGGTGACGACGGTAGCAAGGAAAAACTCCCTAAGATGATATGAGGAAGAAACCTTGAGAGGAACCAGACTCGGAAGGGAACCCGTCCTCATCTGGGTAACAACGGATAGTGTGAAAGTAAAAGAACGTTCATTATGTTTTTTTTTTTTATATGAAGTCTGTTTGTTGAACTAGTCCACTGATCAATAAAGGAGATCTGAGTGAAAAATTGTATGTGGTACTTGCAGTCCTAAGGCCATAACAGCAACCGTAGTCCCAGCAACCACAGCGAGAGTGCCCATGTGGAATTGAGGTCCAAAACCAGTTCCATGGTACTTCAAGCGGTACTTCAGACACAGTGTTGAATTAAAGTTTGTCCTAGGCTAATTCTAATGGAACTACTGTATCTAACTATGGGAATCACTACAATGATTTTTCTGCTTAATGTTAAACTACTGGATGTGGATGTATATTTCTAGGTAAAGGCGTTTAAGCTGGAGTTCTAGTTTTACTCATCTTTTCGTTGTATCGCAGGAGGAGCAGCTGAAGTCGCATGAGGCCAAGCTGAAGCACATCTCCACAGAATTAGCCGAGCACAGGTCCTACCCTCCAGACAGGAAGGTCAAAGCCAAGGAGGTTGATGAATACCGCCTGAAAGAGCACTACCTAGAATTTGAGGTAAAGAAATCAGCGCTCGCATTGCAAGTACTTGTTGCATTACACTTTTATTAAATCGTTAAAGCCATTGTTTTCATATTTACTCTGTCACTTCAGTACATGCTTGCACTCATTGTCTTTGACACATTTTCGCGGAGAGTGCTAGAACAGTGCTTGCCTCGATTTGACAGAAATAGGCTTGTTTACATATGCTGACAGATGCTCTGCCGAACACTGGCTCTTTTATTCACCGGACTTGAATGACTGACGGGGAAGAAGGGAATTCTGAGCCACTACACTACTAGTGCATTTTTAACTGCTTTCTTTTTCTTTTCTTTTCTTTTTTAATTAATCTACACTTTGTTTTAAGAAGATGGAATTACTTGTTCAATGGATCAACATCATCTCAGCATAATCATAATGTTATATAGTGGTGCTTGAAAGTTGGTGCATAAATATGACCTAAAACATCATCAGAGTTTCACAGAACTCCTAAAAGTATATCAAGAGAACCCATTTAAACAAATGAGACAAAAATATTATACTTATTGTATATATTATACATTTATTGAGGAAATGATCCAATATTGCATATTTGTGAGTGGCAAAAGTATGTAAACCTCTAGGATTGGCAGTTTATTTGAAGGTGAAATTAGAGTGTTTTCAATCAATGGGATGGCAATCAGGTGTGAGTGAGCACCCGGTTTTATTTAAACAATGGGGATCTATCAATGTCTGATTTTCACAACACATGTTTGTGGAAGTGTATCATGGCACAAACAAAGGAGATTTCTGAGGACCTCAGAAAAAGAGTTGTTGATGCTGATCAGGCTGGAAAAGGTTACAAAACCATCTCTAAAGAGTTTGGACTCAACCAATCCACAGTCAGACAGATTGTGTACAAATGGAGGCCAGACCATTGTTATGCTCATCAGGAGTGGTCAACCAAAAAAAGATCACTCCAAGAGCAAGTAGTAGTCTGCGAGGTCACAAAGGAACCCACGATAACTTCTAAGCAACTAAAAACAACTATTGGCTAATGTTCATGAGACCACCATAAGGAGAACACTAAACAACAATGGCAGGGTTGCAAGGAGAAAGTCAGTGCTCTCCAAAAAGAACATTGCTGCCCATCTGCAGTTTGCTAAAGATCACGTGGACAAGCCAAAAGTCTATTGGAAAAAATGTTTTGTGGACAGAAGAGACCAAAATAGATTTTTTTTTTTTTTTTTTTTAATGAGAAGCGTTAAGTTTGGAGAAAGGAAAACACTGCATTCTAGCATAAGAACCTCATCCCATCTGTGAAACATGGTGGTGGTAGTAACATGGTTTGGGACTGTTTTCCTGCATCTGAGCCTGGACGACTTACCATCGTTGATGGAACAATGAATTCTAAATGATTCTGAATGACCAGCCAATTCTGAAGGAAAATGTCAGGACATCTGCTCATGAACTGAATCTCAAGAGAAAGTGGGTCATGCAGCAAGACAACGACCCTAAACACACAAGTCATTCTACTGAAGAATGGTTACAGAAGAAAAAAGTTGATGTTTTGGAATGGCCAAGTCAAAGTCCTGCCCTTAACCCAATAGAAATGTTGTGGAAGGACCTGAAGCGAGCTGTTAATGTGAGGAAACTCACCAACATCCCAGAGCTGAAGCTGTTCTGTACTGAGGAATGGGCTAAAATTCCTCCAAGTTGATGTGCAGGACTGATCAACAGTTACTGGAAACGTTTACCTGCAGTTATTGCTGCACAAGGGGGTCACAGCAGATACTGAAAGCAGAGATTCACATACTTTTGCCATTCACGGATATGTAATATTGGATCATTTTCTTGTATAAATACATGGCCATGTATAATATTTTTGTCTCATTTGTTTAATTGGATTCTCCTTGTCTACTTTTAGGACTTCTGATGATGATGATGGAAATCTGATGATGTTTTAGGTCATATTTATGCAGCGATACAGAAAATTCTAAAGGGATCACAAACTTGCAAGCACCACTGTATGGTATTTTTGTACTAATTAGCAAAAGGTCACATTAATGAATTCAGTGAAAGGGAACACATGATACATAATTTCTCTCGTAACTATTTAACCGTCGGAATCAGCAGAGGCTTTCGCAGAACACGTAAGTCTTTACTTTGTGCAAAAGCCTAGTAACTGTTTCCATCTATTTTAATTTCGTGTCTAATCCCTTTGTGAATATTTGTTGAATGTTTGTTCTACTCTCTAATTACTTTCCCCAAGGCTTCTTACAAATGGTACAAGACCATGCTTGAGGGAGCCGTTGTTAGAAAGAGATGTTACTAAACCCTCCCACACAGTCTTGTATTCCGTGTATCCTGCATGTAGTTTTCAAGCAAATTGAGTATTGTTTATTCAGGTGCTGAATTGTTGGGTGGTGCTGTATTTATGTTATACCCATGAGAAGCTATTGGTTGTCTGATCTCAGATATAAGTGCTAACTTTTTTTTTTTTTTTTCCTCACTCACCATTTTCCAGCATCATTCAATGTCATGTTAATGCAAATTCCAGCGTAGAAGTAGTAGAGACTAGAAATGTTTGAATCAAAGCTCCAGAATGCAGTGCAGCTGTATGACACAGTTCAACCGAGTTACGGCAAAGAATCAGCCTAAAAGATTAAAGTGCTGCTGCATCACTCTCTGTAGGTATAGATCAGGGGTGTCCAATCTTATCCGGAAAGGGCCGGTGTGGGTGCAGGTTTTCATTCCAACCAAGCAGAAGCCACACCTGAGTCTATTGAAAGCCAAGATCAACTGATTAAACAGGTGGAATCAGGTGTGGCTCTTGCTTGGTTGGAATGAAAACCTGCACCCACACCGGCCCTTTCCGGATAAGATTGGACACCCCTTGATGAAGTAAGGGCCAAATCTCACTGGTGCCTCTATTAGCAGGTGGGTAATGTAGAAAGTGGATATCCATAATGAAAATAGACCAACATGATGATGAAACATGTTTAAACTCAGAATTTCATTATCAAATAAATCACGGTTGCCATTGAAGATCACGTTAATTATAAAGATTAATGTGCAGTCGTTCAAGCTGGGGTTGATCCTCCACCCTGAACTCTCACACATCCTTCAGTGTCCAAAGGGCTTAGCTGAAAACAGCGATTTATTCTTACATCTATACTCCCTGCGTTCCCTGTTACTCCCTGTTACCTTCAATGATTTTGATAAAGTATTCTGTGGCACAGTTAAAAGCAACCACAGAAACTTAATTCACAGTTGATGTAGCAAATAAAGGGTCGTTGAAGGTTACTGGCCAACTATGAATTCCCATGGAAAAACAATCAACTAATCCTGCAGCATGCCTCAGGCTGTCCATAGCTCATTCGTTAAAAATGTTGGTGCAGACACAAGCCTGCTGAAACCCAGGCAGTGTCTGGGGAGTTCATGCAAAGATTACATCTGCCAGCAGTGCGGACATGACACCATGCATCTCGAGATAACGAGTACAGCAGTGCTGAAGAGCACAAATGCCTCCAGTCGGAAGTGCCGAGGAGGACCAGGACTTGGTTTTAGAGAGAAATATGTCCACATCCGAGGTACGTCAAATGCAGCAGTAATCCCACTATACGGTTTGGTTGGGTTTCCTTTTGATTCTGGTTCCTCTCAAGGTTTTGTACTCGTGTTGGCTGAGGGACTGACTCGGGAACCTAACTCTAAATCTGCATGCAGAGCTCTAAAAAGCCGTCTCGTGACGATGCCGATTTGTTTAAAGCGCTCTACAAATAAAATTGAATCGAATGCATAAGTAACACTTTCTGTGAGACGCTAAAAAGCTCCAGTGCTTTATTTTCATAGCCACAATGGATAATTTGTCAAAGAAACAAATATGAAGCTGCGATATGAAACATCAGTCGTTTGCTTAGCCGTGTCACATTTAAGGGCAGCTTGACGATGAACTTTTTCAAATAGCGGGTGGCAGGTGTTGCTTGCTGTAGTAATGAGATGATTTGCAGTAGAGCCACGACGCCTCCAAGCAGCCAGGAGATTTAGACAAACACGCAAATCAGAATTCACCACTAGGAAATGGACATTTTGGCACAGTGGAATATTATCGTAATATAAAGCCTGTTCTTTGCAGGTGAAGTGAAAGATAGATGGTCAAATCTTGGCTAATATTTTGCAGCACCACGTAAATGGCGAATGGCTTTTAGGGAAATTAAATCAATTGTATTCCAGTATGGTTCTGAATTTCATTGCTGTTGAATTTCAGACAGATGTGTAAACAGTAGGACGTGTAATTATTATTATTATTATTATTATTATTATTATTATTATTATTAGATTAACAAATACCCCCAGCTGCTTGATCTACTGCCTGTTGACACTGCTCCGTTCTGCAGTATTGGGACACGCATGACTCTGAGATAGTTTCCCACAGGCCATAAGACTGCTGAAGAACAGCACACTGCACCTGTACATTACACATTACATCATCTACTGCACTCAGCACTTTACTTACCCACCTAACTGTTTACATATACTGCTACAAACATATTTATATTAATTATATAGTCATATAAACACTACTTGTTGCCATTACCAGAATTCTTGCATTATACTGTACAGCTCAATATATATGGTTTATTACATTTTTTTTTTTTTTTTTAATGCACGCAACAACAGCTCTGTATTTTACTGTGTCTTTTGTATTTTATATTCCCTGTATCTCTACTTATTCTTATTTACACCACAGAGCTGTAGAATTCACACATCTTAACTGGTCAGAAGGTGTTGATTCATTTTCTACAACAGCACAGCTCTGACCGTAGTGCCATCTGGAATTCAAACGATATGTTTATACCACGTCTAACTCCTTTTAATATATTATCTTTCTATAGTAATGGCAAATTCAGAAGGCTTCTATGATGGATTACGCTACATAATCGAACGCTAATAACACATGTATAAACAAGCTGATTATTTAACAAAGGAAAAAGGTATCGTTGATGATCTGGTGAAGTTTTCTGTAAGGAGACATTTATTTAATATTTACAGAAGGAGTCTTGCTTTTTTTCCGTCAAGTTGTGTTTTATTTCGTCTCAATACTTTTGACACAGATTGAATTCCATATATTAACTTCAAGTAAGTGGGGGGGGGGGGGGAGTCTGGTGAAGTATAAGAGGAATACAGCACTCCAGGATGTGCTGTTGTACCTGATTAATAAACTCTGGGGTGGTAACAGGAACTCTGTTAACTCACTGACTTTGATTTTAGAGCCTTTTATATGTTTTTATCTTTTCTGGACACGGATCCATTGTTCTAATATCTCTCTCTCTCTCTCTCTCTCTCTCTCTCTCTCTCTCTCTCTCTATATATATATATATATATATATATATATATATATATATATATATATATATATATATATATATATATATATATATATAAAAATAAAATCCCTTGGTTGAGAAAGCAGGATGCTAGTTTGCACATCATGCATGAGATCATTTTTGCGATAATGTTCTACTCCATCTCTGCGCAAATGGCCGCAGTAATGGTGGCTGCTCCTTTCACCCGTCCTGTTTGCAGCGCTGCACTTCAGAGCTCTCGACTGGGTGCGGATGGAGTGGATTGATCTCCTGCAGTGTGCTTCAAACACTAAGCACACCTCCCTCAGATCTTCACAGCAGTGGCATGAAACTCTTTGGAACAAAGCCCCTGTACTGCATTACCATCAGATGCCACTAATCAATCTGTGCTTCATGTCTCTTTGCCCCCTCCCTCGGAACACGCTCCATATCAAAGGAAGCTACAGCTCCAACATCTCCCGAGCTTGCTTTCTAATTCATGTGAGAGACCCATGGACTGTGTTCTGTCATTGGGCCATACTTACGCTTCTGCTGCTGGAGACGTTCTCAGATTGAAACCTCGGATTCGTATTAGTTCCTGGACCTTTTAGATTGACGTTCCAGAAGCGTATTTAGTTCCTGCTCCGTAGCAATTTTTTATTTTTTTTGGAGGAGTCACTAAAGTGCACCTATTATGTTTTTTTCAAATATTACCCTACATGTAGTGTGTTATGTAGCTGTTTGTGAATGTAAAAACATCTGCAAAGTTTCAATAATCAAAGCGCATGACAAATGGAGTTATTGATTCCCAAAATAAGGAACCGATAATGAACAGCTAAAACGAGTCGTCAGTAATTCCAGACTTGCTCCCTGTACTAACTTATGTAGGTTTGTCACAAAAAAAGCCCCGCCTCTGATGATCTTCGGCTGCTTGGTAACAGACAGAGCTGAAACTCGTTAGTTAGTACTGGATAGTGGGCGTTTCCTTTTCGCCACACGCTGACAGCGGTAGACCAATCACATCAGACTGGGACATCTGACCAATCAGAGCAGAGTATGCTCTCTCTAAAGGAGGAGTTTAGACTGAATCCTTTAGAACGGATCATCGAACGAGTCGTTTGTGACACTGGGGGGAAAAAGGTAATGCTGCGATTTGAATTATGAGCACATTAAAGTGTTTTTTTGACCTTGGATGCATGTAAATCTATTGTATGAGACTTTTAAAACAAAATTAGGCACGTTACAAACCCATAATAGGTGTGCTTTAAGTGGTGTTGGTGGTGTTATACCGCCAGTTGGTCCAATGCTGAATGAATCCCGTCTTTGAAAACCTAGGTTTAGTTGTCCTAAAGCTTATAATATGTCTGTGGTGACACAAGTAAAGCAGAATTTTCTTGACTCTCTGCTGAGTCATTGAGAGAACGTTGTGCTTGTTTGTAACGAAACGCAGTTCTCAAGCGGCACAAAAGACTTGATGTGTAAGATATCTTTCTGCTTTCTGTTCTCATGTCCATGTGGGTTTCCTCTGTTCTCCAGTTCGCTCCTGCATCCCAAAAATCAATGCTAATGCTGAAGGTGGGATCGGCTACTCTGAATCGCCCTTAGGTGTGAACGAGCCATCCGTGGTGCATTCCTGTATTCCACCAAGTACTCCTGAAAAATGAATGAATGAAGGTTAATAACGTGTAATCATATTTACAACGACAAAGTTCTGCACGTTCTCGATGTTCTCCGTGTCCGCAGTGTTGCTGGCCCATCGTGCAGTTCACATCACTTCTGTTTTAGATCCTCAAAATGGAACGGTTCTACAAAGAAACCATCTTCACATCGTCTGTGTGTTTTTGGGGAAGTAATCGATTCTCTGGGAATCTCTTTTAGGCACGTTGCAGATCAATAGGTCTGACTGTGTGGGTTACACTTGAGTGATTAAAGGCGGAGCTTTATTCACATAACCTCTAATGCTACATTAGGCATTTGATTGAAAGTTTTGAAAGACGTGTGTATTTATTGTAAAAGCAGAAGTGACGTTACCGCGCGTGCTGAAGCGTTTCGTTCAGGATGCGAGAGCGCGTGTGTGTGGTGCATGACTTCAGGATTTGAAATACAGTAACCTTTTTATGTAAGACAGTGTTGAAGAGCTGCGTGTTCTCTGCAGGTATAACAGACACGGTCTGACAGCATCTCGCTGCGCTCGGGTAAAGCCGTGCTGTAGGCGGGAATCTCTCTTTCTAATGATACGACCGGGTACACAGTAATCTTACCTCTGCAAGTCTATCCTGTTTCTGTGTCACTCCTTTATTAAGTGCCACACAGTGCCGGTTTTATTTCTAAATATAGAAATGATCTTAAGTTTATTTTGCGTTTAAGAGCTTCATACTGTAAAACAGATGAGAAGATCTGGCTAGTCTAGCTCAATCAGCAGGCTTATTGGTACGTTTCTGCAGGTTGGATGTTGAGCTGAGGAATGCTGATATGTCTATGGGTTTTGGCTGGTGTAATTGGCAGTTCATTATGAAGATGTTTTCTTGCATTATAAACTGAAGACATGTGATCAATTGAACCAGGGATGCTCATCTGTCTCGGACCATGCTGCAGCCGAGTAAGCATGTGGTGCTGAATGTGTAGGGAAAAAAAACGGCTTAATTTTCATTTCATCTCGAAAGGGTTTTGCACATACCGTCTTTTTAATTAGCGTACAGTCTTATGGGGGTAAATGCTTTTTTTTTTTTACTCCGTAATGATCAAAAATGAATGTATTTTCATAAAACAAATGTTTTTTAAATCTCAAGTTAAAGTGCTATGATTTTCAATTATATTCCCAGAAAAGTACAGTGAGAGTGAATCACGTACTGAAGTGCTGCATGAAGAGCAGTGCATTGTTAATGTCTTATTTTTCAAGGCCGTGTGTCTTTGGCGTTTGCAGGAAAACCGTTACGAGACGTACGTGAAGCTGTTGAAGGACGGCGTGAAGGAGGTTCTGACTGCTAAAGAGAACGATGCAGCTCTGAAGAAATCCCAGTCCAGCCCACACCTCAACCAGGAGTCCCAGCCGGCCGCGGCCAAAATCAAGCGCAACACGTCCGAGAGGAAGGACTACCGTCCCGAGACGCCCAAAGTCACATAGACGGCGTGTCTTTCTCCACCCCTCTTGAAAAACAAGAGCCATTCTTCACAACATGTGAATATATTCTAGTGTAATTTATTCTCTGCCACTGTTGTAAACGGAAAACTGTTGTGTAAAATGTAATCGAATCGATACTCGTCCTCTTTAGATCGACTGGTGCTCGTGTAGCTGTTTGTAGGAGACATTACTTACATCCGTGTGGTCCTTTTTCGTTTGGTTTCAGTGTCGTTGACATCGTCGCAGTTGTCATTGTCGTGATGAGCGTGTGATTTATTTTTTTTTCCTTGCGAGACGGTCGCTCGGGTCGTTCCCGCCGTGTCGCGTCTCGAAACATGATTTGCCTTTCACTCGAGACGAGTAGTGCTTTCTCGCCTACGGTTTAGAACCGATTTCCACAGCAGTTTCTTTGTGCATACAGTAGGCATTAGACGCGTTCTTTCTCTGAAGGTCGTTTTAGTATGGAAATGAAGTGAACATTAAAACCAGTTTCTAGGCAAGTAAGGCTTCCGGAGAGAACGGACAGGAGGCTCGAATGCTTTTCTCCTAATCGAGAGGAACGTTCTTTAAGGACCGCCGAGATTTTTATTTTTTCATTACAGTGATGCATCAGGATGTGAACACAGGAACACCGTGCGTCGGGTCATGATCAACAACTCAGCGGTTTAATTCTTTATTACTATAGCAAAACGAAGAGATACCCAAATCTCTCTCACTCTCACAGTCTCTCTCTCTCTCTCTCTCACTCTCACAGTCTCTCGCTCTCACTCACACTCACTCACTCTTTCTCTCTCTCTCTCTCTCTCTCTCTCTCACATACACATACACACACACTCACTCACTCTTTCTCTCTCTCTCTCTCTCTCTCTCTCTCTCTCTCTCTCTCACATACACATACACACACACACTCACTCACTCTTTCTCTCTCTCTCTCTCTCACATACACATACACACACACACTCACTCACTCTTTCTCTCTCTCTCTCTCTCACATACACACACACACTCACTCACTCTTTCTCTCTCTCTCTCTCTCTCTCTCTCTCACATACACACACACACTCACTCACTCTCTCTCTCTCTCACACACACGCACACACTCACTCTTTCTCTCACACACACACACACACACTCATTCTCACTCTTACAATCTCTTTCTCTCTCTCTCTCTCTGTCAATTGTACCAGCATGTTACAGCAGTTTAGAAAATATGAAAAAAAGCCAGTTCATTATTTTTTAATGATAAACATGAGGTACTTAACAGCGATCGTTTGAAGCGAAGTTGAGTTGTATTTACAAAACATGGCTTTTCAGACTTGCAGAATGATGAACATCATTGGTGCAGGCGAGCCAATTATTTTTTTAAACTCTTAAAATAAAAAGTATTCTACCTTTTTTTTTTTTTGTTGTTGTTGTTTGTTTTTGTTTCGTTTAGTTTTTTTGCGTAGTGTAAATGCCAATGCTCCTTTAGTGTATTTTATAATCTTATATATTTGGATTTATAATTCTCAGTTCAGGACATTATTGTTGTAAAGATGAAATTAGTATTTATAGTGCACTTTATGACCTAGTTCTTCGGTTTGAGTATTTAGAGCTTTATAAAAAATGAAAAAAAAAAATGAGTAGTGATGCGTTTCTTGGCTACATCACAGGTTTTTTCAGGCCGTGTAAATCGTGTTTAGCTTATTGAAGGTACTGAGCTGAATGTACGTTTTATTTTTCTCCGTCAGCTCGAGCTGTAGCGTGTTAGTTCGTCAGTGGTTCTATAGTTTCGCCCTTATAAGTAGGTTGTGCAAAGACGAAGTTTCCTTTTAGGAGGCTATTTACGATGCTGTATAACAAGGAACGATCGCCTTTTGGTGACGTCGCTCTTGATTTTCGAAGCCGCCGCTGTTTTCTTTAGGCAAAGGACTGAACACTATGAGCATTTTTACACTTCCATTGCTAATTGCACAAGTTTTCCATCGCAGATCCACATCGTTTTCAGCTATTGAAGGTTCGAATCGAATTTCGAATGCGTATTAAATAGAAGTATAGTCAGGCTGTTTTTGAAGATATTTTCAGTTAGTTTATGCAAATCCCTCCAGTCATAAACGATGTTTACTTGAACTATACGTATTGAACTATGTAGGACACTTTATTTGTACTATATTTAGTTGTTTTGTTTTTTTTTTATTGTTTGTTTTAGTACACACATGGAGCGATGAACGTGAGCAGTAAAGTATGGATTAGGATAGTTACAGTTTATTATCGCAAGCGCACTCAGAACAATATTTCAGATCTGTTGCTTTTGCTAAATACTTCGTCATTAGCGCTTTTTTTTTCTGCTCATGCCACTATTTTTAAACAACAGTGAGGATTTTAATATTTAAGCACTTAATATGTACTCGCAGCTTTCTGCTTTCACTTTCGCTAGGTTAATGTCCAGCATTTAGAAGGTTTTTTTTCCTCCCATATTTTGGGAGTTGACAGGAAGAAATTGACATCCTTTATATTGTTCATTTATGACTACATATACTGACCAAATAGTTTCCCTTGTAGATAGAGAATATTTTTTATTTCAGCAGTGCTCCTTTACTGGTAAAGAATTGAATAGTTCTTAGTAATTCATTTTGATAGGAACGATGGCAGGAGGACACAAACAAACCGAAACGTACGGTTAAACGACAAACACGTGTATATGTTGATTTTAAATGTCTTTTTTTTCTTCTTTTTTAAATCACAGTTGTATCTAATTCCACCCACACCAACTACAAGTAATAATCCATAACATTTACGTTTTATTCAGACTGGAATGTAAGAAACTGGATGGTGTACATTTAGGAGAGGTCTAAGGTTTTCGCATAGACTTTGCCTTACAAAAATTCTCAAATAGCTCCAAGCTTTGTCAGTTTGCTGTAGCAAACCTCGTGCTAACGTTGTAGTCGAGACCACTTTAGTCCATGTCCAGATTAGAAGAGCGCTCAGAGGGGATTCAGGTAGAGTTGTGACCAAACCAAGACATGTCCCCTGTTAAAATGAACAGTTGGCAGGATTTCAAACGACTGGACTGGACAGGACGGGGCTCAGGAGAGGGTTAAGATTTGGGTTACTCGATGTCATTGTGACCAGGCTGAGTATAAAATTTGACCGTCGACTCGGACGTTTCTTATTAAACTCCTAGATTCTCTAGTCACCTGTGTTCGGATCGAATCGGAGAGCAGCTGACTCTGTACATACTCATGCCTCTGTAGACAGTGATGCACCTTAGCCTTCTGATGGACTGTTTGGTCTCCAAACAACACTTAGAAATCTCTCTCAAAGCTGTGATCTTGTACAATCCTTTAACTCTGTAAATGCTGTTCAATATAACTGTCGCCCTGTGTTCAGAAGATTCCACTTTCCGCTTGTTCAAGTGAATTCTTGGCATGAGAGCGTGTCTTACGCCCTGTAGCCAAGATCAGGGACACAGTGCTGGTGTCATACAAACTGTAGATGGTTTCAGTGAATAAAATACAGTATTTAATTCAATGCTATACACGTCGTATTGTTTTTTTTTGCTTTGTGATGAATTTCCATACCCGCTATAGCGATATATATATATATATATATATATATATATATATATATATATATATATATATATATATATATATATATATATATATATATATATATATATATATAACATTCCTAATACGTCAGGAAGGCAATTGCCTGGAAGATGTAGGTGTCTAAAAGTGACACAAAGAGCTAATCAAAAGATCTGTGCTTCATTGATATGCTTTTAGCCAAGGTAACAGCACAGCCTCCTACAGAGGACGCATAAGAAAATACCAAGTATCCCATGGCAACGCAAGACCCGAGAGCTGATTTAATGAAACAATATCAATGCTAAGCTCTGTATAAACGTAGCACAAAGTGTTTTTGCTCATCACTCCGTCTCTTTCAAGTAGATGATCCTATTATTTAATTCACAGTTGCTATGGAACCGAATCATTACAAACTGCAAGATGAGAATCATTTCTCTCAGTTTACAGAAGTGCATGACAAATATTTATTTGTGACTTTCTGAATTGTTCAGCATGATTATGCTCCCAGAACTGTAGTATGTTATAGCACAACACTACTGTATAGTCTATATATAGTCGTTCCTCCGTTCATTTATCAGTAACCATTTTATCCTGGTCAGGGTCACGATCGATCTAGAACCTAAGCTGGGAGTAGGAGTATGTTTACATTTACATTTACGCCCTCATCCAGAGCGATTTACATGTATCTCATTTATACAACTGAGCAGTTGAGGGTTAAGGGCCTTGTTCAAGATGTGTGCCGTTAATCGATCTATGTTCTATAACATGTAAAACGGGAACATGAAAGGAATATCCAAAAAGCGACTCATGTAAACACTTTAATCACAATATTGTCTTATTCAGAATGAGGTCAATAATTACATTACTGCTGTCCATGTAAATGTAGTCCAGGAGAAGGGCCCAACAGTGGTAGCTTGGCAGTGTTAGGGCTTGAACTCCTGACTCCTGATCAGTAACCCAGAGCCTTTAACCACTTGGCCACACTGGATGGGGAACGAATCCATCACACTGCGTCACCTCATTCACACCTAGGGGTAATTTAGAGTAGCCAGTCAGTTCAAACCGTTCCTGAACAATTTTTGCACTATGGCAGGGTGCATTATCCTTATGAAAGATGCCACTGTTATTAGGGGAATACTGTTGCCATGAAGGGGTGTACTTCATCTGCAAAAATGTTTAGGAAGGTGGTACGTGTCAAAAAAAACAAAAACATCCACATGAACGCCAGGACAAAAGGTTTCCCAATAAAATGTTGCTCAGAGCATCACACCGCCCGTGCCGGCTATCCTTCTTCTCATAGTGCATCCATCTCTTCCGCAGCTACTGTAAGTGACACACATGCACACGGACGTCCACGTGACGTAAAAGGAAACGTGATTCTTCAGACCAGGCCACTTTCTTCCATTGCTCCATGGTCCAAAATACAAATTACAAAATACATAAAAGACCTGAATAATCATTTAATCTTATTAACCTAACAAAATGACCCGGTGTCATGTCTTTAGTTTTCTTTAAGATTCTGAGATTTGCGATTGTCTGGCTGAAGATATTCCCAAAACTCACTGCATTCTGTGCTGTAAGGCTTGATTGAAAGTGAAACATGTTTATTACTGCATTTTTAAAATAAAATTTAATCCTTGCGCAGAATTAACACAAATTAAATGTGTTCTATCAGTGAATGTTTTATTTATAATGGGTTTGTCACCACTGCAAATCGGATCCACTAAACAAATTCTTTAAAATGGAGTTCTTGGATTATAAAGGTGTAGACACCCTGATAAAAGCCACACTGATTCACAGCATAAACAGGAGAGGTGGACTCTCTGGTACAAAGTGAGGCACAGCAGGAAAGAGAGAGTGTCAGGGACTGAACCAGGAAATGTGGAGGGAGCTTTTAAGTTGTGATGTGACACAGGAGTGAAAGTAGTGGCACCTCATCTATCAGTAAGAGAAGTACTTTAGACCTGTGTGTCAGTCATCAAACCTACAGTTTCTAATGAATCTCATTCATACCAAGGAGCAGGAGCAAGACCATCAACAACAACCTGCCTGCTGGGAAATCAACACACACACACACACACACTTCCATTGTGTGCACGACTGTAACATGATGCTTCTCTGCCATTACAAACTTATTAAACATACTTACACTTAAATCAAATTTAAGTGTAGCCATTTGTACACTGCATACACTTTATTTAAAAATATGTTTAAAAAATTGGGTTTTTAACGCATTAGTCATACATTGTAACACTTTCTGAAAGAAATGTCCAAGAAAGTGAATTCCAAGCATGAATAAGTAAACTTAAAAATGACACTCAAATTGAACTTAAAATATATTACAAATTCAGGATATTAAATAATGTATTTTTAAAATATGCTTTTAGTGCATTGTTACAATGATCACTTTGAGCATGCAGTTTAAAATATCCCCAAAACATATTTGAAAAATAAAGTTCAAATAAGTACACTTTAAAAATTACACAGAACTTTCACTTTAAGTATATTTGCCTAAATTATATTTTTAGAAAATATGCTACATTGCAATTATTTTAAGGTGTTATTGTGAAAATAGACAAAAGCATGACGTTAATATACTTTTTATATATTTAAAGATGGTACAATTCTTTGTTAGTATATTTGCAATGTACTATTGAAAAAGCAAATATATTTGAAATACAATAAAGTTGTTTGTTTGTTTTTTTCACCAGGGTAGAGCAGACAGCAGCTGAGCATCCATAATTAAACCATTTACTGAGCAACAAGTATGATTTAAAGGCCTGTTATGTTAACATTTTGCCCGAGTGTGCTATATCTTTTGCTCCTTGCCCACTTTTATTTCATAATGTCACATGAATGATTTTATATATATATATAAATATATACAATGTTCCTATTTAATACTACTTGTATAAGCGCAGTACATACTTCAACACATGTATATGTAGATATAAGTTACATAAATGGACTGTACTGATTGGAAACAGTTGCTTGGATACCCGTCGTTGAGATGCACTTCACATGATGGAGAGTTGAGGAGAGAGGGCGCGAGGAGCTGATGTCAGTAAGTATGGGTTTACTTCAGCAAGCATTCAGACGTTGCTGTACTGGAAAGTCACTTAATGTAGAAGTGCATGCACTGTTCTGTGCAGCTTTAATGAAAGTGCCTGAGGGAGGGGGAAGCGTCTGATGGGAGCTCATCATCTTCACTGCTGCACTACACACAAATAAACACTGCTGGATTCATGTGCTGGAGTCTGTAGATGGACTTTTACTGAAAATGCATACATTTGACCTCATGTGTCTTATAATGACACAAAAACCATGTTTGAAAATGTTATTTTACATAAAACAAAAAAACAAGTCATAACACTTAAATAGTAAATTATATAAGGAGGGCGCACGGTGGCTTAGTGGTTAGCACGTTTGCCTCACACCTCCAGGGTCGTGGTTCGATTCCCACCGTGGCTCCGTGTGTGCGGGGTTTGCATGTTCTCCCCGTGCTGCGGGGGTTTCCTCCGGGTACTCCGGTTTCCTCCCCCAGTCCAAAGACATGCATGGTAGGCTGATTGGCATGTCTAAAGTGTCCATAGTGTGTGTGAGTGTGTATGTGATTGTGCTCTGCGATGGATTGGCACCCTGTCCAGGGTGTACCCTGCCTCATGCCTGAAGCTCCCTGGGACTGGCTCCAGGTTCCCCCGCGACCCTGAAAAGGATTAAGCGGTATAGAAGATGGATGGATGGATTATATAAGGAATAAAACATGATAGTGTGTTATTACCACCTCTAAGGTGTTTTTTTGTTTGTTTTTTTACATAATTTTATATATGACAGCATTTTATTTTTCTTATACCAAAGCAATCTGCCAATGATTAATTGTTTTATTTATTAAAGAGCAACATATTCATTTGATCTGTTTATAGATGCATTTAATGTTGTGGAACAATGCTCGACGAGTAGTTCCTGTTATCACTTAAATTACAGCAGCTATAAACAGTCGTTCCCTCATTAACCTCTCTGTTTTGCTTCCTGACGCGGATAAGACAACACAAAATGCAGCTTGTCATGTTCCCAAGAAACCTGGAAGTGTAATGTCCTCTGTCTTGGAGACCTTCCAATGTTGGAAAACTTCAAGTGGCAGTTTTGCCTTTGTTACAAAGTGCTCACACTGGAGACTCCTTCCATGTATGTATTTAAACATCTCTTCACAGAAAACTTCACCACATCAACAATTCCTTTTCCTGCGCAAAACATTACTATAGAACGAGTGCATTCATATAAACTTGTGATTTGAATTATTATAGAAAATGATTTAAATTTAAGTATAAATACACGAATCCTTAGCAAATTAATTTAATAGAGTCTCTCTACTTCAAATCCAAATAAGTCTAGCTCTTCATTCTTAATCTTTAAGTTATTTCTATCCCAAATCTGATATTCTAAATAAAGTGACTCCGTTACTCACAAGTTGCTAAAAAAAATATCAACCAAAAATAATACTGTTTCAGAAAATGTCAGCAATGTGCCTGAAGAACCTTATTACACATTTGGTACGATTTTGGAAGTGTTCCTGGGTAAACATCAGTACGTTTACATGGACAACAATAATCCAATATTAACCCGATTAAGACAATACTCTGATTAAGAAACTAGCATGTAAACAGCGATTATTGATGACCTTAATCCGATTAAGGTCATACTCGAAGTAAACACAAATCGAATTAAGACATGTGGAGTACTCCTGTTTTAGTCACACTATCGAAGTACATTACAGACATGTACACACCTTAATCACACTATTAACACCATGTGAGAGTTTTCACCGCATTTTGAGACAGGACACGTACACACACGGCAGTGCTCAACCGTTTTATGGCAAACAAGAGAGCACGACTGCGTCCGAAACCGCGTACTTACCTACTAAATAGTAGGAGTAATACATGTATTTCTATATACGAGGTAAGTACGCGGTTTGGGACGCAGCCCACGGCTTCAATCAGTCGTCTATTTGCACGTATAGCATGACAAATAATTAACTGCACTTGAAGCGTTCGTAAAATTAAAAATGAAACACCCAAAACTGTGCACGGTCCCATAACGAAGACCAACTGTATGTTGATACGTGAAATTCTGGAGGGAACGTCGGACGGCGTGACGTGGGGACGTAATGACGTGTGCCATTAATCGATCTATGTTCTATAACATGTAAAACAGGAACATGAAAGAAATATCCTAAAAGTAACTCATATAAACACCTTAATCACAATATTGTCTTATTCAGAATAAGGTCAATAGTTACATTACTGCTGTCCATGTAAACGTAGTCCATGAGAAGATCCATAAATATCAGTAACTCTCAAATAATTATTGCAGTTGCTTTCTTATGTATTCTTAAAGCTAAACCTATTTAAAACTTGAACAATTACTCTATTATGGTGGACTGAGAAAATGATGGAGAGAAAGAAGAAGGATGCTTGAACAGCTAATCATTTTCCTGAAGAGCTCTTCACATTCATTAGGAAAGCCAAAATTCTAAGATTGTACGTCAGCTAATGGCTGTAATTACTGCCAAACTGATTCGCTCGTCCTTTGTTGGGCCCTTTGGCTGAATGTCTCTTTTGCGACACAAAGTTCACACTCACAAAAACAAGACTTAGGATGCATCAGCCTTGAATAATCCATCTGTGGAATTTATATAAGCACAGAGAGACTGCGCGGTGTTACACCGAAGAGTTCTTCATGGCTAGAAATGAATATTGCAACAAGTGCCAGCAGCTCTTTCATCTCTGATTGAATAAGCAACAAAAGACAAGAAAACGGGTTTAACCTCGCTCAGCATGGTGCAAGAAGTCATAGAGCGTTGATCTGTTCTGCAGTGATGAATGCGAGCAGACAGACACGTTCTCCATCCAGTAAGAGAAATCACCTTGTTATAGCAGTGAACAGATCGGATTAAATCATGCAGACAATTTAGACGTATCGTCTACGGTCTTCTCTTAATCCTCTTTTAGAAGGTGCATGCATCTTTCCCAAATAAACTTGAGCTTTCCACAGTCTATATTTTTGTGTACACAGGCCCACACATACAAAATTTTACAGTACAACTTAATTATACTCATGACATAATGCATGTGCAGAATATAGTACAGTGCCCTCCACTAATATTGGCACCCTTGGTAAATATGAGGAAAGAAAGCTGTGAAAAATTTTCTTTATTGTTTAACCTTTTGATCTTTTGTTTAAAAAATTCACACAAATACTCTGCTCTTGTGGATATCAAACAACTGCAAACAAAACACAGGTTTATAAAAAAAAATCTTTGTTAAATATAGATGTGCAACAATTATTGGCACCCTTTTAGTCAATACTGTGCGCTACCTCCCTCTGCCAAGATAACAGCTCTGAGTCTTCTCCTATAAAGCATGATGAGGTTGGAGAATACATGGCAAGGGATCGGAGACCATTCCTCCATACAGAATCTGTCTAGACATTTCAAATTTCGAGGTCCATGCTGGTGGACTCCCCTCTTCAGTTCACCCCACAGGTTTTCGATGGGTTTCAAGTCAGGAGACTGGGATGGCCATGGCAGGACCTTGACTTTGGTCAGTAAACCATTTTTGTGTTGATTTTGGTGCAGGTTTTGGATCATCTGCAATTCTCCAGCTGTGATCCTTGGAGATTTTTTGGCTACTCGAACATCCTCTTCACAGTGTGTTGAGACAATATAGACACGCGTCCAATTCCAGGTTGATTCATAACATTTCCAGTTGACTGGAACTTCTTAATTATTGTCCTGATGGTGGAAATGGGCATTTTCAATACTTGTGCTATTTTCTAATAGCCACTTCCCATTTTGTGAAGCTCAACAACCTTTTGCAGCATATTACAGCTATATTCCTTGCTCTTACCCATTGTTATGAATGACTAAGCGAATTTGGCCTGTGTTACCTCATATTTATATCCCTGTGAAACAGGAAGTCATGGTTGAACAATTTCCTGTTCCTAGTCACCCAGGTGTACTAAAAAATGTCAAATATCAAGGGGAATATACTTCAAATATATTTTCTCATATGAATTCATAGGGGTGCCAATAATTGTAGCACACATATTTAAGAAAGATTTTTTTTTTTAATAAACCCTGTGTTTTGTTTGCAATTGTTTGATATCCATGAGAGCAGAGTTTTTTTGTGATTTTTTTAAACAAAAGATCAAAAGGTTAAACAATTAAGACAATTTTTCACAGCCCTCTTTCCTCATATTTACCAAGGGTGCCGATATTTGTGGAGGACACTGTACTACTTGACAAGTTTCCGGCTGGTGGATTTTCACAGGTTTTTGAAGGACAGGGATTTAAAAGCTACCTTTCAGCCATATCATAAATTTAGTGCACCATCACACACCAAACCTACAAGATGTGAATGACCATTTTACAGGCCATAGATTGCTCATCCCAGCCATGATCTACAAAGTTCTGCTGAGGATATTAGGATGAGCAGTCTGATGCCAGAGATTTTCCATTAGCATTAAAAGCATGCAGTTGAAATTCTGGTTGTCTTGTCAGATGGCCATAATTCTTTGATTTTAATGGTTGGAATGATGTACCAGCTGGCAAGTGCACTTGGCAGTGGTATTGGGTCATAACCATTTGTCCTTTCAACCTTAATAACACAAAGTTTTGAATCCCATTACATGGCAAAAATCAATGCACATGAGATTAATGCAAGTTTTAAGAAATGAGTCACTGATTGTCCTTTGAAGGAAGACACGCTTCCAATATAAGGTTGTATTGGCTGTAGTTTGGTTAAAACATTCTTTCATATTTAGCTGAAAGTATTTATAGTGATGAGGAA
>NC_071270.1:17412551-17447551 GCF_023375685.1 Ictalurus furcatus | reverse complement strand
CTAACTGTTAACATTTGCTTTGGCCATTTGTAAACCATTCCCATGGAATTTCCTCGTGAGCATGGCTAAGCCCAGAACACTTTGATACCGTGCTCAGTGTGTTTTTTTTTTTTTTTTTTTGTTTGTTTGGTTTTTTTTTTTCTTTCTTTCTTTTCCCCTTTGGGGGGGGAGGATGTTACACGGTTAGCTAATCATGCTCTGTGCCACATCGGCACTAGAGTGATATAAAAATATTAAGTCGGGCATAGTTAATAGTTAAGGCTTTACTTTTAAGTAGAATAAAATAAAATCTCCATGCATTCAGCTACCCAGATAAATACTGCCTTAAAATTATGTCTAGATACTGCTGATCATCCAAATATAAACAGCAATAAGATGAATACTCTTATCCAGTAAAACAGCTGTGTAAAAATCTAAACATTCACCATCAAACATCATTGTTTAATGAAATGTTATTAAACACATCTGTTAGTTGGTAAAACTTATAGTATGCTCCTATAAAAAGAGTTTTGGATCAGTTAAAGGTTCCTGGAACTCTTTCTGAAAGGACAAAGCACTGTTGCTGGTTTATGCATTGAACCCTTAAAGGGGTAGTTCACCCAAAAATGAAAATTATCATTTACTCACCTTTGTCATTCCATATGCATTTCTTTCTTCTCTGGAACACAAAAGAAGATATTTTGAAGAATGTTTGGAACAAAACACTTTTGGAGCCCATTGTATTGACCCAAAAAAAAAAAAAAGACATTTCTCAAAAAAACTTATGTTCAACAGAAGAAAGTCAGTCATACAGATTTGAACAATATGAGGGTGAGTAAATGATGACAGTTCACCAAAAATTTTTTATTGTCACTTAAAGGTTCCCTTGGGAGACATCTGAAGAATCTTTAAGGGAAAGTATGCAGTCAATTTAGTGCAGCATGCCAGCGAATCAAGTCTGCTCACTAGTTTTAGGCAATGAAATCCCACAGGTTTTCACAGAAAGGGGGTGGGGGGAGTAAAATTTGTACTGTGGGCTTAAATTCGGTCATTGTGATTAGTAAGTAGGCCGTGCTGTCTGAGTTCTGAGAGAAAATTCAGTTGTTCACACTTAATCCTAGAGCACAGCTTTCCTCTGTTCTAACATTACCACTGAAAAAAGTTCGACATCCTTAACACCAGGCTGTCGGTCTTAACAGGAATAAACCAGAATTATCTTGCCGTACGGTGTCATAAAACACACAAGTGGTGTGATGTTGGGGTTTAGTGTTTTGTATGGGTGTCGTGATTGCTCGTAAAAAATGTAAATTGTTCAGTGTGTAGGCAATGTGTTTGTCTTGTGAAAGTGAGCTTAAAAATGACAACTTGTATCCAATAAGTAGTTTGTTATATGAAGCTTCTATTGACATGGAGAAAAGCTTTACTTTGATGAATGCTATCAGAGATTCATGTCTGGGGAAAAATATGCATTTTAAGTGAATTGGTTATTTTTAATTAAGCAGAATGGCTTAAAATTGACAATTTTTGCTGCTATATTTGTTGGTGTTAATGGCATGAAAAGGTGTTTGAGCTCTCTTCCCACACCCAAGCAATGAGCTTTCAGCTGTATTCCAAATTCCTGACATGCCATACATTTTTGTCTCACTCAGTGATTCTTTACCCATCTGTACCTCATGCTTCAATCCCCACCTCACGTACTCCTGTGTATGTACACACACACACCACACACACACTCTAAGGACAACGCCCTTTAGCTTCTCAGGTCAGTCCTCTAAAACCTTAGCAGGTCAGTGAAATCATTTACCAGTCATGTGCTAGGATTGGATCTGTCTGACACGAGCATGTTTCATAATGTGTGGTGATTAGTCAGGTGTTTATGGCAAGAGCTGTTTGAGTGTGAGCCAGTGCAGGCTTGACGTTCTCATGCCAATCCAGACACGCATAAATGTTCAAGAAATGTGTCACACAGCACTGTTACATTTCTTGATGCTGATGGATCAGAAGGTGTTGTGTGTTTTGTTTTTTGTTTTTTTAGTTTTCTATGACATCAGCTCTGACCGTAGTGCTGGATGCAAGGCAAACATTATAGTGGTGCCTCAGCAGTTAGGGCTCTAGATTACAGCTCGGAAGTCGTGAGTTCAATTCCCGGTACTGTCGAGCTGCCACTGTTGGGTCCTTGAACACGACCCTTAATCCTCAACTCCTCAGCTCAATTATAAGTCACTTTGGATAAAAGTGTTTGCCAAATGAGTAAATGTAAATGCAAACCACAGGTCTGTATCAGTGTGCTAATGAATACATTGTATCTATGCAACGTAAATGATGAGAGGAGCTACCTATTGTGGACATTCCATGAAATTAAATGTTCAAAACAAAAAAAAAAACCTCCTTCTTTAATAAATAAGAAATTGTAATTGTTGGCAAATCAGTTTGATGTATAAGTGGAGTAAACCACTGCTGCTATTAGAAAATAATCAGCTTGCTTTACACCACCTATTTCCTATAACAGCCCATAATCACATTCCTGCACAGAACACTGCAAAAGCCATTTACTTTTTAAAAAAAAAAAAAAAATTATGCTATGAATAGACTCAAATTAAAGATTAGTGCTCCTATTATACTTTTACTGATCTTAACATTTCATGTAATGTGTAATCTAGCTGTTTGATTGTGAAAGGTCTGTACAGTTTCAAAGATCAGTTCACGGCAAATGGTTATTGTCTCCCAAAAGAAAGAACCGATTCTGAATCAGTAATTCAAGCATTACTTCCTGCTCAAACCTATGTTGGTTTGTAAAAAATTTGCATAATTCCTGCCAATGGTCTTCACTGGTTGCCTGTGAACGACATCTACTTTGACCCACTTAAAAAATAAATAAATAAATAAATAAAAACTCTAGTTTTTGCTGAGGCCTGGAAGAGTTTAGGTGTGTTTGACTTCATGTGGCGCTTCTCAGACTGATCAGCGGCTGACTTGAAGCAGTTCATGCTGGTTAGAATTTTTGTCTGACTTGAGACCGCGCAGACGCCACGTCACTGACGTACAGCATCAAAGTACCGTGATAGCGATACGAGAGCAGCCAGCTCCCTTAGCGCAGCTTCTCCGGAGCGGCTGCACGAGCTCTGACGAAACCGCCATTTCATGTTTGGCCAGACTCGCCGATGACAACGATGACATGCTTTTCACGTTTATTCTGACACCTTCAGTTCCACTAAGGCTTACAAATCTGTATTTCTATAGTGGTTAAAAACCCTTTTCGTGTTATCGTAATGTTATTTTGTATCACGTTTTTTATCAAAATTAAACTGATATAAATTTAGACCTCATTTTATAGTTTTTTTAAAATAATACAGGCTTATGTTGAACTTTCTTCTTGTACATACAGGCACTGTAACTTAACCCATTCAGTGAAGTGTTTCTGACTGCTACATGTAAAATTCAGACATCTGTTTATCTGAGAAATATTACATCTAATCCAGTTCGTCTGTGATAAAGAAAGCAAACACTGTGCGAGCGTGATTACAAGAATCAAAGTGTCCGACTTGTCGGCTCCGTTTTCAGCTCCTCCCCAGACTGCTAGCAGCAACTCTTGCCGATCGGTTACATGCAGCCGAAGTTGAACGCGCCATTTGTTTCATGTTGTCGCTATGTCAAAGACACTGTTTTCTGTGCTGCGAAGGCAAATCCACTTTGCATGCACTTCCAAGGGATGAGGACGTGAAAAGTCTGTGGTTAAAATTCATTTTTACAATATCGCAGCAGTTTAACCTTTTTGTTGTGTTCGTCATTTTACTGCTGAGGAAGCCTCTGGAGCTGAAATTCGGATATGGTAATGGGTGATTTGTTTCCGACACATGCTGTAAGTGGTAGACCAATCAAAACTAACTGGGTCATTTGACCAATCAGAGCAGAGTAGGCTCTTGTAAAGGAGGGGTTTTGGAGATACTGGATCTTTGATTGGATTGTTTCAGACACTGTGAGTAAAGGCGATGGTGTATATTATGAGAGAATTGGTGTGTGTGTGTGTTTTGTGTTTTTTTTTTTTTTGTTTTGTTTTTTTTTTGTTTTGTTTTTTTTTTTAAAAAAAAAAAACCTTAGATACATGTAAACCTATTGTAGGAGGCCTCCAAAACAAAATTAGGAACCTTTTTTAAAATGGCAGAGTAGAGGCAGTTTAACTCAAATGTTTTGTTTTGTATAAAGTCACATGTTGTAAGGGTAGATTTGACACAAGTCATATATTATATATATATATATATATATATATATATATATATATTAATTAATTAATTAATTAATTACACACGTATATGTGATGTGGCATGACTTAAAACAAGACACATATTCCCAACATGGTCACATTAGAATATCTGATAATATCTGGTCACTATATTTAGTTGGGGAAATGAGTATTGAACGTGTCAGCACGTATTTCCAATGAGGCTATTCACATGAAATTATAACCAGACATCAGTATTAACTCAATAAATCTGAAAATATAAAGAATTCACAACATTAAGTCCATAAATAGTTGTGTAATAAAGTGGAATAACACAGGGGAAAAAAGTATTGAATGCTTAAAAAAAAAAAAGCAGCAGCTTTCCAAGGTAAGGAACCAACTGAAATCCATAAGTAATTATACCTCCTATCTGTGCAAATTAATTTCAGCTGGGTTTGTAAATTGCTGGTCTATAAAAAGGCTTTACGTTAACAAGGTGTCACACAGGAAACATCTCATGATGGGTAAAAGCAAAGTGCTCTCCCAAGACCTTCGCAGCCTTATTGTTGCAGAACATATTGATGGAATCAGAGACAGATGTATTTCAAAACTTCTGAATCCTCCAGTAAGCACCATTGGGGCCCTTATCTTCAAGTGGGAGCATCATCTCTCCATCAACCGGCCACGCACAGGAGCTCCTCACAAGATTTCTGACCAGGGAGTCAGAAGAATAGTCAGAAGAGCTAGGTACCACTCGGAAAGAGCTCCAGAGACCCTTGAAGGCAGCAGGTACCATTGTCACAGAGAAAACAATAGGCAATGCACTCCACTGCTCACGCTCACCCCACAAGACTCCATTACTAAAGAAGAGGCATGTCGAAGCTCATTTAGTTTGCTGCTACTCATGTGGACAAGCCAATGAAATTCTGGGAGAGTGCTGTCTGATCAGACGAGAGCAAAATTAAACTTTTTGGCTGTAATACTGCACACCTTGTTTGGAGAAGAAATGGCACTGCGCATCACTGTAAAACACTATACCAACAGTGAAGTTTGGAGGTGGAAGCATCATGCTCTCGGGCTGTTTTTCATCGCATGGTATTGGCAGACTTGATGTAATTGAAGGAATGATGAATGGAGCCCTTTGCCAGGAGATTCTTGAGAAGACTCTGCTGCCATCCACCAGGATGATGATGAGACGTGGGTGGACCTTCCAGCAGGACACCGATCCAAAGCATACAGCAAAGGAAACTCTCTCAGTTGGTTTCAGAGGGGAAAAAAAATCAAGGTGTTAGAATATTTTGAAAGTAATGCAATTATTGTCCAGCCCCATTTCTCTTTATTACACAACTTCATTTATGGACTTTAATGTTTGGATTTCTTGAGTTAATACCAATACACAAGATTTCATGTGAATAGCCTCATTGGAAATGTATTTACTGAAACAAATGTTGAGGAAGGAGTGCCACAAATATGTAGCCAAGAATCCCATTTCCTGTCAGTGCATGAGTAGAGTTTTGTATGAGAGTTCTTTCATTCACATAACTTCTCTGGAATGAGTAAGCTGTCCTAGTGTTTTATGAATGGATTCCTCTGTCAGACATGGTTGGACAGATCACCTTTGAGTCAGCGATGCCTTTAAATAATGACATTTTAATGTTTGAGTGGAAGGAATGGAATTAATTAAATTTATCCCATTTTAAATTATTTTTTCCTGATTTTTATTACCAGCTTTGTAAAAGCATGCATGAACATTTTGCTTAGATAGCTTCTTAATGTTCAACATTAGAACATCAGGAAATACTTTTGATGAACATTTTCCTATTGGACCAGGTGGCAATATGCTTACCTGTGAGAACAGAATCTGATCTTAAGGTTGTTTGGGAGTTATGGCTGCTCCTCTCTCTTTGATTTGTAACAAGAAAATATGTTGATATTTAAAATGATTGCATGGTTTGATGCCAGTTACGATTTTTTCCCTCCATCAAATACTCCCCTAGTTGCCAAATCAAATTAAGTCAATTATCATGGAGTGCCTTGTTTCTTTTAGATCGTCAGACCTTCACCTTTGACCGACTGTTCTCACCTATCCTTAACTTTCCTAAAGTTCCATTCTGCAGCTGGTGGTTTTGCTTAGTAAATGTGCCATCATGTCTTAAGATACTGATTCACTGTGTATTTATGGTTGTAGCTATGCTAAAAAGGACGCTGACCTGGCTGGCTGTCAGGCCCGGCTGAAGGACGTGGAGGCGTTATTGAACACTAAGGAGGCTAGTCTGGCCACAGCCTGCTCTGAGAAGAAAGGCCTGGAGGCCATGCTAGCAGATCTGCAAGCCCAGATCCAGGAGGTACACCTCCCACTTTTTAACTTTTCTCCTTCTGTAGCAAATATAATAATGTACAGGCACACAAGCTCTCTCAGCTAATGGCACTTTCACTTCTGCATGTTTAGCTGGAGGCAGGACTGATCGCTGCTAAGAAGCAGCTGGGAGATGAGACTCTGCTTAGGGTGGATGCGGAGAACCGCTGCCAGAGCCTGACGGAGGAGCTCGAGTTCCGCAAAAACATGTTTGAGGAGGTAATGACACAATCGCCACTCATGGAATTTAGTTCAAATATCTGGGAAACCCTTTTTCTTCCCCTCTCCCTTTCTCAAGCCCCCCCGACCCATTAGCATAATGTTCATTATTTATTGCTTAATATTTTGAAAGTAATGCAATTATTGTCCAGTCTTTTTTTTTCTTCTTCTTCAGTCAAAAGGTGGTGCTGAACTAAACCAAGAATCATAATAGTTCAGACTTTCATTGCAGTTCTACATGAGCTCAGTCTGACATACAGTTGGATTGTAGTGTACTGCTGATACCATCTTCCCTTGAATAATAGTAATAGCAGCAACCAGTTTGCTCAAGGTCCTGGACCTGTGCTGCCGACAGATACCTATCAACTAAATGGATTGAAAGGAGTTAACAGATTGTAACCGCCCACACACTGTGGTGTTGACCCATAACCATGCAGCTGTAGCAAAAGAAAATGTATTGGTAGACACCGTTTTATTTTGCTTTCAGAGGGAAGTACACAGTAGTGTAAAGAATCAGAACAGTGTCAGAAGATTTAAAAAAAAAAAAAAAAAAAAAAAAAAAATGTAGTGTGGATAATTTCCTACCCTGGGTGGGACAAATTTCTTTGCTTTCGACCACCTTCTAAAGAACTTGCTTTTCCTGTGTATTCCACCTGGCGAAGTTACAATGAATTTAAAGTGAAATTCTTTACAATAAGTTATCTTTTAGTTTCGCTGTTGGTGTCATTGCAGCAGCATGACCTGGCAAATCAAGTTTGCTGACAGAGTGCTGACTCATATGAGGTATATGCAAGTTTTCAAAAAAAAAAAAAAAACATTGAAAATAAGTAGGCACAAATATGATTCTACATGCTGATCTTGGGTGCACCACCTTAAATACAGAAACTGTTCTCTAAGACCAAGTAAAGGAATAGTCACGTCTGAACATACATGGTTTAGAATAGTCCTACATCATGCTCTGCCTGGCTCTTACCCCATTTTTATTGACTCTCACTTTTTAAACTTTTTTTTTATTATTAAAATTTTATTATATTTTTTTATTATAGTGCTTGAAATATGCACGCTCACTTTTTATTCTGCTCACCTGATTCACAGGAAATTAAGGACACCCGGCGCAGGCATGAGACCCGGATGGTGGAAGTGGACTCTGGTCGCCAGATGGAGTACGAGTTCAAGCTGGCTCAGGCCCTGGCAGACATGAGGCAGCAGCATGACGATCAAGTCAAACTCTACAAGGAAGAGATGGAGCAGACCTATGTGGCCAAGGTGAAGCTCATTAATTACTCGATGAATTTATAAAGAGCTGTGTGCAGGATTTAGTAGAACAAGCAATCTACAAGTAAATAAAAGGACAGTATGTACAAAGTTGCTGTGAGTGATGTACAAGTAACATGACCTTAAAACCTTCTAACACATGGGCACACATTCCCAAAGGATTATCATAAAGGATTTTTACAATGCTCACAGACTAAGAAAATCCTTTGATGTAATTATTTAGCAATGAACAGATAAACAGTGAGTTTAGGGGAATTTTTAGTTGAATGCAATAAAGGATGTTTAGGGTGTTGCACAGTGCTTGCATACAGCAGAAGTGATGAGCACTTAAAGCGTTTCCACTTTAGTCTTGCTCAACCCTGACTAGATTTTTTTTTTTTCCCCTATTCTTCTTTTTTCTTTCTATTTTGTAAACATGTAATAAATCTGACTCTACAGTAATTCTTTTTAAATGTCAACATGGTTAAATAACTTCTAAATCTGTTAACATAATAGATTTCTTAGTTAACTTACAAATTTTAAGAAACCAAAAAATAAAATTTTGAAGTGTATGCACATACATACTGTTTATGGATCATATTATGCAGGCTGTTTTTATTATTTTATTTTATTTTTTATTTTTTTACTATAGTAAATGTTTTGTGTCCTGGTACTAAATTTGCCCTGCTGATTTTTGTTCTTGCTTTAACACCTCTCTCAGCATCAGCGGTGCCAGTGTTGCACTTCCTTCCAGCCTCTCAGAAGACCTTCCAGTTTTAGTTCCTCTTTGCATTAAGTTCAAGCTCCTTTCCAACGCTCTGGTCGTATTGAGCTGTCCTGTGTGTGTTTTCAGCTGGAGAACATACGCCTGTCTTCAGAGATGAACAGCAGTTCAGCAAGCATGGCACGGGAAGAGCTGAAGGAGTCTGCTTTGAGGGTTGAGAGTCTGGCAGCTCAGCTGGCCAGCCTGCAGAAGGAGGTATGCATTCTCTTAAACACACTCCAGCTGTTCCTGCTGGGACATTTACACCCTATGTTCTATTGATCAGAAAATTTTAAAACGCTTTAAATTTATTTTATTTCTTTTTTTTTTAAATGATTGGTAACACAACGGTAGTGAGAAATAGATTTTAATTAATTTTTTTTTGGCAAAAGATAGTGTGCAACATCATTGGTGCAAAGTGCGCAACAGTGTCTCTCTTCTGAAGCTTGAAAGAACTTCCTGTTTAGTATGCACAGCTGATGCAGACAGTTAAAATTCACAAAGGTCTGTTAGTCTTCTAAGATCAATCTGTCTAAGAGCATTAGACAGTGCCCAAAGAGCACTACATATAGCTAATACTTGCATTCTTCAAGTTGATTTAAGAAGCATGACCTCTGAAGTAGTACGTTATGTTAACTAGACCTTTTCGCTTAAAATTTGGACATATAAGGACATGTAGTGTTTTTGCTTGATTGCTAGGTTGAAATTTTTTTGGGCATGTGACTGAAGATGGCAGGCAGTGAACCAAATTTTTTGATGTGTTTTCATATTGGTGCCATTTTCCCTCTTAATGCCATCATATTTATGGCAAGCTGAGATCTGAGTTTTAAAGGTGCAGTCTGTAATATGAAAGTGCTTCTGACAGTCAAGTGATTTTAAAGATGCCTTAAGCCTAGTTCACACTACACGATTTTAAGTCGCACTCGCCAATCAGCAGTCAATCATTGTGTGAACTCCAGATATTTCATTGAGGCATGAAAAGTGTCATCACTGGCAGTGATTGCAGCGACGAGCTACAGCCAATGAGAGAGCAAGGCATGGGGTGAGGTCACCGTGAGGGAGGGAAACCCGTAAACCTTTTTTTTTTTTAAATAAACTCTCCTCCAACTCTCTGTAGCACACACAATCCCTGCTGCCCGTGTGTGCTAATCCATTCTTTCACCCACTTTCCTTGTCTTTTCCTTTTTGGGGTTTCTTTAGCACAAATCATTGCACAAACAGCTCGCACCGCTTGTTTGTCTTCTGTCCATCTTCAAATAAACAACTCCTGTTTCATGCGTGGTTTTCGCATCATATATCCATCACTTTTCGCGTGTGTTTTCGTGACAAAACGTAGTTTTGACACCAGATAGTCATCGGGTGACCGTGTAGTTGTCAGACCAGTGTGTGACCCCCCCTGTTGCCGAGCAATGATGTAGTGTGACACCACAACGATTACAAGAGAGCAAGTCGTGTAGTGTGAACTTCGTCTTAGAAAACTACCAATTTTGCAACACTGCCATGTAACACATCTATGTAGTTTCATCTTTTCGCCTACATTTCCTTTTCTGACCCTGAAATTGGCTCAGGACAGAGCTGCCATTCATTCATCAAAAGCAACTTGCAAGCCATATGTTGCGTCAACAGAAGGGGTGACTTCTGCTTGGTGGGCTAAAATGTATAACAAATATAAATAAATAAACAACTTGACTGATTTAAATGAATGAACCTCACTTTGTGTGTAATGTGCTTCAGCAGTGTAAGGTTTAATGTACTAGGCAGGGAAGAGAGACAGCAGCTTCACAGTAAGAGGAGTGAAACAGGAGCAGATAAACAGAAGAGTGGACAGAAGAACAGTGAGGACAAGGAAGGTAGATGAAAGATGGAGAAGTCAGGAATGTGTTTACAGACAGGCTGCATAATGGTCACTGCTCATAGGGTATGAGTTTTAGTTGGCAATTCTACAGCATCTTTTCACATTGCTCTGTGTTCTTCCCCTCTCATGTCTTTGTATTTGTTTGAATAGACACGAGGCTGGCAAGATCGCATCAGTGAACTGGAGGCTGCTTTGTCTCAAGAGAAGGATCTGAGCCGCAGGATGCTGGCCGATAAAGAGCGCGAGATCTCTGAGATCCGAGCCAAGATGCAGCAGCAGCTGGAAGAGTATGAACAGCTGCTGGATGTCAAACTGGCCTTGGACATGGAGATCAATGCCTATAGAAAGCTGCTGGAGGGCGAGGAGGAAAGGTAAAATGCACTTTGTTTATGCAAAATGTTTCCGAGATACTAGTGTGACTGGCTCAGCGCCACCAAACGTGAACTTTAAAATAAATAAATAAATATAAAATTACTTTGTCAACGCTCTCTTCTTTAGGTTAAAGCTTTCTCCCAGCCCGTCGTCTCGTGTGACTGTGTCTCGAGCCTCGTCTAGCCGTAGCGTTCGCACTACACGTGGGAAGAGGAAGCGTGTAGATGTGGAGGAGTCTGAGGCCAGCAGCAGCGTCAGCATCGCCCACTCGGCTTCTGCCACTGGCAACATCTGCATCGATGAGCTCGACGTGGACGGCAAGTTCATCCGGCTGCACAACAGCTCCGATCAGGTAAGAGACCATGAGGAAAACAGTTTGTTTATTTATTTTTTATTTCATGCGTTTTGTGATTCTTATCTATGGGCTTTTGTAGGACCAGGCAATGGTAGGGTTTGAACTGACCAGGATTATTGGAGAAACTTCAGCTACCTACAAGTTCACTCCCAAATATGTCCTGAAGGCTGGACAGAAAGTCACTGTGAGTGCTTAGCTTTGCCTTTTAATGTTCATGGAATAGTTATTTTACTAATAATCTCATCTGAATTGTAGTTTATGCAACTGTCTATTTCTGAAATTGTTGCCTAGCTTTTTAAGTGCAATGCTGTCTGTTGTAGATCTGGGCATCTAATGCAGGTGTGAGCTCCAGCCCTCCCACTGACCTCATCTGGAAGAACCAGAGCTCCTGGGGCACTGGCGAGAACATCAAGGTGGCCCTGACCAACCCAGAAGGAGAGGTAAGAAATCATGCTCCGAGGAACTAATGCCCTGGCTGCCGTTGTTTGGTTTGTAAGGAGTAATCCAGTATACCTAGAGTCCATCAGAGTCTGTGCCATGCTGTTTGCAGGAAGTTGCTGTAAGGAGCACAGTGTTCAAGACTGCCACAGTAGCAGAGGAAGATGATGATGAGGGAGTGGAGGCCTTTGAGGAAGAACTCTTCCTCCAGCAGGTGAGATGAAGTGACTAGCATGATGCCACTAAGAAACCATGTTAGTCATTACTAGAGCATGGCCATGTTCACAAGAATATTTTTGCCAGCTTTACTTTGTTTGAAGGTGCTGCAGTGGGGGTAGAATTGCCACTTTACAGTTCCAGGCTCCCTGGTGCAATCCTGAGCTCTGGTTACTGTCTGGGGGTGGAGTTTTGCATATTCTCTCCAAGTCCATGTGTGTGTCTTCTCAAAAACCATGGCACAGCAAGTGACTATGCTAAATGGTCTTGGGTGTAAATGAGCATAAATCTGTGCCTGTTCATAAATCTGTGTTTGCTGCAAGCCCAGACTTTTCAAGATAGTCTCCGTATGCACAACCCTGACCAGGATAACGCACTGAAGATTAATGAATTATTTGCCAACAATCTGATGAAAGAAAATGTTAACAGTCCACAAGTAAGATTTTTGACTGCAGGATAAAAATCCCAGCTCTGTGTGGAAAATTTGGAATGCCAAGATGAATACCATATTTTATGGACCGCCCCCCCCCCCCCCCCCCCCCCCGTTCTGCATTGTACATTTTCTGAAAGAATAAACAAAACGTATCGCTTCATCTGTTTTATTTTCAAGGTGATCGGTAATTTTAGTCACTGTTAAGTCTGGTGTGTTTTCATGCATGAAGAAATTTTTGGCTCTACTTCTGAAATATAATGGTCTTTTGCCCTAATGTCTTGACAGGGAGAACTACCAAGAGAGGGCGCCAAGAGAGGCTGCTTGATCATGTGAGAGCAGTAACACTGCACCACCTAACTCTTCCACTACAGCCAGGTTCAGCTGCCAACTCTACAACCACCTCAGAACTATTTTTGTATCGCTTGTGTATAATAATCTAAGTGAAATTTTTTTTTTAATTATTTTAATGGATTGTAAACCTTTTTTGGTACATTTCTATTTTTATTTTGTACGTGAATTGATTTTAAAAAATGCTTCACGACTGTTTTTCTGTGAACCAAAATTTAGCGATCAGTGGAGGACTGTAGTGAGATTGAGCTCAGTGACAAGTAGGCAGCTTTAGTAAAATTAAGTCCTCCAGGTGCTGTGATTTTACCTTAATTGTGTATCCTTTTTTTTTTTTTTTCCCCCTTCTCTTTTTTTTTTAACATAGTATTTTAAGGGTCTCTTTATAGAAAAGTTATAATTTTATACCAGTTTTGTAGTTTTTAGCCAGATAAGTTGTCTATAATGGAATGTAGATTAAATTCACACACGGAAGTTAAAAACGGACTGCTGTTTCAAATATCATTTTGGAAGAGAGGGCTGCTGGATAAATTCATATTGTTAGTCCGTGATCTCCCAGACTGTTTGAGCTGCAAAGCACCACAAGGTGGCAGTCTGGAGTCGCATTTGTACATCGGGTTCTTTTCTTTTGAATCTTGGTTAATCAATATATGCAGTGCCAGTTTTTTCTACTCTTGACAATATGCCAGCATGCCGACTTACACCAAGGAAAAACTCCCTGTCCAAGTATGTTTAACTGACAAGTTTGAGAAGAAAAGTAGGGGCTAGCATAATGACTTTCTACTGTACTTTGCCAGCAGGTTATGTAAGCAGTCTGTAAATTGGCTACACTATCTCTCATTATGATGAGACATTAAAGCAGTGGAGTGTTATGGTGTCACTTATTATCTAATTACCTCTTAAGAATTAGCCTTGGGTGGACTTGCTTATTTTATGCCAGTTTGTCCATCTTATCTATTTAACTCCTGAATAGTCTTATGCCTATATTTTGAATTGATTTTCAGCTTAACCTTGAGTAGAATTGTGGGTTGTCTTTCATGTCACTTGCATGCTTTTGCTCTAACCTTTACACTTTGTAAGGAAAAATAAAATTTTGTTGTATTTTCTATCTAGTCTGCCTTTTTTCCCCACTCCTCCCAAAAATGTCTAAATTCTATAGACAAAATGTCTCTTGAATTTATTTCTGTTTGGAAGATGAGTGCACTCAAGTATGTCATTCTCTCACGTTTTAGCTTTGGGTAAATAATTTTACAATTGCTAAGTGTGAGTTCATCTGCTGGTTTGTGAAGATTCAATGATGGCTGTACTTTCATGAGTAATAAAACGCACCACTAAACATAAAGGACCTTGTGCTAGACCACTAAGTGGTGGGGTTGTGTTTTCTGTCTGAGAACTTAACGTCTGGCCCGTTCGTCTGTATGAGATTCTTGTGCGGTATCTCAAGAACTTGTTGATTTAGGATTGCATCAGGGAGATGTAGACCATGATGAAGCCAAGATCTGCATCTGTTATGGTTTGTGTGGTGTTAAAATATTTGGGAACATGACCCTGGTATGGTTGAAATATTTCCGAGCTAAATTATGTATTGATTTAATGCAATGTTTTGTTTTGTTTTTTTTAAAATATGGCACAATAAGCAAACTCCTTCCAGAGAGAACATGCATTACTGAACACCATTTTCTATTGTTGGACCAATTTGAACTCTTGTTGGAACAGAGTTGTCATGGTCAGTTCGTTGCGGCGAAGTATTTCTTAACACTAGTGACTAATGAACTAATTAGTTTTGTATTATACCAAGCTTGCATAATGTAAAAAAAAAAATGTGAGATGAATTTGCAATGAAGAAACCAAGGTACAAATTATTTTAAAAGCTTATTCAGGATGTGTCCATGTCATGTTTTGCCATAAAGTTTAATCATTATGCTGTCTGACCTTGTTTCAAGGGCACATATTTGCAAATAAAGTTAGTCAGTGACAGGAAGAAAGATTCAAAACGTTTCAATCTGGCTGGAGCTGAATCCCCAACACACTTCTTTTAATGGACTGGACACATTGCACTGCAGCTGATAGGAGCAGGTGGCACATTTCCCGAGTTTAATGAAGGACGCCTGTTTTACTCCATGAGGGCCTCATTAGTGATTTCAAAGCACACGTTTGGATTTGGGAACCAGTGCTGGTTTTTGAGTTTGTGTAGAATTCTGATTATGGAAACGGCATAGAGAAAACAAGATAATCTTTGATACGTGATAATTAGTTGAAACTGCACTTTAGGCGGTGATTCTCTGCAGGATTCATATGATTGCTCATGGTTGAGGTAAAGCAGGACTTAATGGAACGGAATCATGTAGAATGCAGTTAAAATTTAATTATGTTAAAAAGGTCATGAGTCTTCAGCTTGTACTTACTTTCATGGTGGAAAATTGAATAAGAATTCATTTGAACACATTAAGCACTTATGTATAAGTAGGGTGAAGTCAGCTAAAATGGGCCGGATAAGGTTGGAGCGTCACAGCCCTTTAAGTTTTTACAGCCAATCACAGTAACTGATCTTACATTGTTGCTACACTAGTTTTGATTGGTCTAAGGTTTTTAAAGTGGGCGGGGCAGAATGTTATATGAAGCAATGTCAGAGAAATTGTATAGTAAGTGAGCATGGCATAGTACATTTCATTCATCACTAATAAGGGTGATAAAGCAGTTATAAGTAAGCTTACCAATGAAGCAAAAGGTCTAAGAGCAATGTTTTGACAGGCTTTTTCAAATAAAACGTTTCAATTTTAAAAGAAACTAAGCTGATATAAAGATGATGCACATGTTTAGCAACCTTTTAACACACTTGGTACTGTTTTGACTTTAGAGTGTTCAGTTGTAGAAGAGTGATTATTTATGATTAATGAAGAGCACGAGTTTTCTCTTTGAGTCGAGTTCCTCTCAAGGTTTCATCAAGTCATCTCCGAGGTGTTCTTCACCACTGGCGCTTCTGGCTTGCTCATTAGGGATCTGGAAATAAATCTACATCTGGTTTTCTATAAAGTCGCTTTGTGATGGTGTATGTTATTAAAAAGTGCTGCACAAATAAAATATAATTGAATTGAATTCCTATGAAGGAAAAAGCTGCTGCTTTCATATGCACTGAGAGAGTGGTATTCAACGTTTTGTTGGCAGAGGCCCTTATACATCTGTTAAATTTTCTAGATTGCTTTCCCTAACTGTCGTTTTGTTGCCCGTTTTTCATTCCGTGTTTCACATTCTAACAACTGTTACCATACATTTCTTCTGAACTCTAACAACGCTGCAGGCGCTCTTCTGTTTATAGCCAAAGAAAAAGCCATAATCTAAGCCCTTCTATTAAACATTAGTAATATTTTTTTTTAATACTTTACATTAAATGTAGTCTAATTAAAATCCATTCTGCTTACTTCACTCAACAGTTTCTCCATTTTTCATTTAAGGTTGGAATAGCTCTGCTTTAAGAGTGCCGTGAGGACAAAGGAACTTTGTTCCCTGTACAGAAGGTCATACAACCTTAAAATAAAACTCCAAGAAAATCTTTATTTAAAGAAACTAATAATAAATTGTTTATATTGCACTTAGCTGTATTTGCATTATTTCTCTGAGAAGTTAGCAGTTGTGTGCTGTGCTGATGTCACAGGAGGATATTGCTAGCACAGCTACAGTGGTGTTTAATCTCTAACATACGGAATAATTATAAAGATTAATAGACATCATAGTCATTCAGGATGAATTTTTTGGAAGTTTTTTGGATGACTGAATGCAGTCCAATCACAGAAAAGGAACAAGGCCCTTATTATTATCATTATTATTATTAATTTTTAAACAGCTTCTTAGTAACACTGCTCAACAATGAGAACGCTGTTGGTCTTCTCATGCTGACAGATTTTTTTAAATGCCCTTTTATCTGCTGGTTGTTGTTTTGTTTTTTTTAAGTCAGTTTGACTCAGGCAGACTGAGGCAGTCAGCGATGTCAGTTAGCTAGCAAAACTAGCAACATGCTTAACTACCCATTTCACCCTCTCATAGAAACTGAAATGATTTTTATTACTCAGTTCTTCCTCGGTTTCGGTGAGTGACTGTGAGAAAAACTGCATCTAGATATCATTTTAGCATTTTATACAGAAACATCTGGTCTTTAAAGCACTAGCATTGTTAATGAGCTGTTAATGTTGCTAATCATTAGGTGATGCACCCATACACATCTGATCAAATGGTGGGGAAAAACAGTTTCTGTAGTGTTTAACTACAGTTTAAATGATAAATAAGGATTTATATTTCTAGAATCTAACCTACTATGTGTAAATGTTATTAAGTAACATTTATTACTAGAACATTAATATAAAAAAACATTTGAAACCATGACAAATGCTTTAAGGTTAATGAAAAATGTCTCCTGATAGGGTTTTTTTCTTTTTCTTTTACTGAGCCTGAGGTACTTCAAAACAAATGACAAGTTGCAAATAATAACTTATGAATTTACCATGGACAAAGCAGGAAAAGCATTTATATTGCAGATTCCATGATTGGTGAAGCCTTATGTAAAAACATTACATGTATTCCATTTACAAATTTCAAAGTCTCCTTTTCACAGAGAGAAACAAATAATGTGTGCTTTAAAAAAAACAAAAAAACCCCAAGAATGTCAGAAAGTGAGTACGTTAGAGTCATAAATAACTGAAAGTGTCTACTTAGCAGATTTACCATACAGGAGTTCGAAAATAAAAGCTCAGTAGGATGTTAATGGACATTTGTCAACATCCCAAATATATATTTATGTAGATATAAGTCCAAAGACAAAACAGAAAAGGTATGGGTCCATACTGTTGAGTAATCAACAAGACGAAATGTATTAAATAGTCCTTAACGTCCATCCACAGCTAAGGTTAGCAACTTGCTAACATCAAGTCTACAGGCAGCTGGTTTCCTTCAAAGCTCTGAAATGCATCCACAGTTCCTCAGTAGCCTTTTCAGAATTAAACAGGAGAATCATGAGTGTCATCAGTGGCACTGTTTCTTCTCACAGTCCTTGGCCCATCCTCTCAGGACAATCCTCTGTGCACTCTATTAGAGTTTATGAAGACTGAAAAATGTGGTCACACTATAGATTCTTTGGACGGTCGTTTTATGCTCAGCAGGCCTGTCACTGACGGATTTCCCAGTGAATCACCGCAGGACGTGGGAAGCAGAAGCACCACCCTTTGATTAGTCTGACGCCATTCATTATACAGACGGCAGTGGTACCTGAGAGACACCTGTAACGGAAGGGCATGGACAGAGGTTAGATCTATCACACTGCTTAGGCATCAAAGGCCAAAGATGTCTAATGAGGCACTTTGTGCTTCATTCTGTACATAAATTATAATCATTCATATTGTATGTATAACCTTTAATGCAACCAACAATCAGCCACTGCAACCATCAGTCAGTAAGTAAACAGCTGCAGCAACTTTTGTTTATTTGCCCATCAGTAAGCAGTAGTAAGCAAGATCTAATTTCAGAGACATTTGGACTTGCTGGCAGCTACACATACAGGAACTTTCCCTCAAGGGCTCTTCAACTATGCACGAACATCTGATTGCAATCTAAAAATATGGTGTGACAAGATTGACTGGGGAGTGAAGAAGGACATTGGCAGAACCTTTGTGTGGGAAAATATGAACTTTTTTCCTTGTGCGGGAGACCAGAGGTGGAAAATTCAGACTCAAAACTGAAGAAACATACAGGGCTTTTCAACAAACCTTTGAAAAAAACCAAACCTGTCAAGCCCATTCCACACCATAACCTCAAAATTTCTGTGTATTATAAACCAGAGAAAAATCCCCAACAGTCCTGGAGCCCCGAGCACAGTTTACTGATTTCTATGCTCAGACAAACCAAATATAACTCCTCAGTTCGGTAGCAGGCTTAGTGAATATATGAGGGCAGGAAAGACACCTCCAAACTGTGACATCCGGGAGTTGAAGTTTCTTGTAATAAATCTTCTAATTTATTTTTGTTGATAGCTGCAAAATGACAGTACCTAGAAACAAATGTTGTTGTCCAATTATATTTGGATTTTAGATATCATGGTGAGTAAAGGTTATTTGGAACTCAGAGTAAGAACATGAAAAATAAAACTAAGGTGATTTTAGTCTCTTATGTTACCGCACATAATGCTAAGTAAAGCAAACTCCTAATGTTACTGGGACTTTTAGTAAGCAAACCAACACTCTGGATTAAGCCATAGAGGTTCTATGTAGAACCCTACAACAAAACATTTCCTTATCATAAAGGGTTATATTAGGAAGGCAGAAACCATTATTTATCAAATAGGCCTTTTAAATAACCATTGAAGAATTATTTATTAATGAAATAATTGATTTTCACCATTAGAACACAAAGCAAAACAAATGCACTACAATTACAGTAGATTGCGATTTGAAATCCTATGGCTAGGAATCCAAATCTGGTTCTTTTCACGACTGCATATATACAAAGAGAAGGAACGTCCTCTCACATTCAACTGTTTATATTTCCAGCATATTTCTTAACATGTGTAAATATTTGTATTAACATAAAAACATTCAACAACTGAGACATGAACTGAACAAGTTTCACAGACCTTTGATGAACAGAAATGGAACAATGAGTCCCTGAACAAAGTGGGGGTCAATATTAAAAGCAACAGTCAGTATCAGCTGCTTTAAGTACTACAGTGCATCTCATCCTCATGGACTGCAGCAGATTTGTCAGTTCTTGCTGTGAAATGTTACTCCACTCTTCCACCAAGGTATCTGCAAGTTCTCCATCACGTCTGGGGGGACACGGTTACATGTAATTTTCCACTGCGAGGACAATCAGCTGTCCTTTCTGTTTTCCTGTAGCACCGTCTTACATTACAGACATTGCAATTTATTGCTCTGGATACATCTGTAGTCCTCATGCCTCCCTGCAGCAGGTCTATGGCATGTTCACGCAGGTGAGCAAGGAACCTTAGACATCTTTCTTCTGGTGTTTTTCAGAGTCAGTAGAAAGGTCTCTTTAGTGTCCTAAGTTATTGTAACTGTGACCTTAATTGCCTACCGCCTGTAAACTGTTTCTGTCTTAAGGACTGTTCCACAGGTGCATGTGCAATAATTGTTTATGGTTCACTGAACATGAACATCAATGAAAAACATTATTAAAAACACTTTCCAATAAAGATCTGTAAAGCTTATTTGGATTTTACAAAATGATCTTTAAAATACAGTCTCCTGAAAAAGGGACATTTCTTTTTTTTGCTGAGTATAGCTTACCAATTTTATATAACAAACAGATGCCATGCAATTGGCCCATGGTAGAATGCTTACACGAATCCACTGGCATCCTCTAGCCAGAGCATTCACTCCATGAGCTTAGGAAACCTCATTTCCCTGTTCCCTTTCAAGGAAGGGGGTAAAAAAAAGCAAATCTGCTGTAATGTTGCCTTTTCCTTGGTGAAGCCTGACTACAAATTGGCAGGTCTGCAAGGACAAGTACCAACAAGTCAGGTGGGAATTAAAAAAATCACATTTCAGAGTCAAGCGATCACTTGAGTGCTAAACACTCCTTTTCTGTGCAGAATAATGGGTCTCATGGGTGTAGATGCTGCTTACCCACATGTTCTTATATTAAAGCTGCTCTCAAACCCAAGTTCAGAGGCACCTATATGAAATAAAAGAACTTGTTAAAGTGGGGCTATGCAAAGTGAGCGCCATATTGCTCAAGGCTCCTTGAAAATGATCCTGAAACACTTGTCTGAATTTCTCCATCCACTAAATTTAATTGAGGCAATACTTTCTAGCCAAATAGAGGTGCACCTAAAGTATCTGATCTAATTCATAAAGTGCTTGATAAATATATGTGTATTTTCCATCAGCCCAATCTCATGTTGCATAAGTGTAATCCGGCTGGCATTTGGCAACAGTAATAAGCACCATCAGAAAAAAATGTCCTGTACAGGTAAAACATTTTTGTTCACCAAAGTATAATGTAAATGTACCTTTAGAGGCATCCAAATTCTCACATTTACAACACACAGTCCAGAAAACTGGCTTTGTTTGGGTTTGACTGGATACTCTTCCAAAAATTTCTCCGACTGGGAGAACGGTCACCACACTTCAGGGCTATAAGCTGGAAGGGACTAAAACCTTCTCTATAAGTAAAGTAGAGATATAGTAGTAAATGATCCCAGACTGATCAGAACAGTCATCTAATTATGTTTGTCCAATTATGTACTCAAATTATATTATTCTAAAATCAATAAAGTTACACAGACATAACTTGAGGGTACCACCCCAGTGGCCAGAGGTTGCACCTTAAAACCCCAATTTAGAACCTAAGTACTAAAGAGAGCTTGGATTTGTTTTTGCTGCTAATCTGGCAGACGGCCAACAGTGGATGCACTCTGGGGGACAGGTATGTCTGGCTACTTTCTCCTTGTCCTTAACTACCCTGATGCAGAGTCATATTGCTGCAGGCTATTTTTATGGAAATAATTTCTTCCAGACACTAATGTGCAGTACCCTGTAAGAGTGTGCTTGGCCTGAGATGGCTATTTAATGAGTGGTAGACCCTAGCTGCTTAGTGGTTTCAAATGGCCCTTAGCCAGGAGCTTATTCTCTTCAGTCAGAACCATGACTTTCCATCTTGTTGCCTTGGATCAAAAGAATGCTACTGGGCCTTTTTGTTGTACTGTATTTTTTGTTGGTGCTGACAGTCATGCAAACAAGGAGTAGCCAGCCAACATCCGTTGCAAATTCTCTCTCACCTACAACACATACTCAACAACACTGGCCTAGTTGGTCTTTGTATACAATCCCAAGATTCCTTCAACCTGGAGAGGTCCACACTATTACTGACTATGCATAAATAAGAGGGAAGTAGAAATCAGGTCCAAATATTTTCCAACATTCATTTTATTGATAACTCATTATCTCTAATTTCCATTAGAGATAATGTTTTTCTTCCTAACAAACAGTTCATTCATTGATTCATCTTCAGTAGTCAGTAACCAATTGTCCTGGTCAGTGTTGTGGTGGATCTGGTGCCTATCCTAGGAACACTGGATGTGAAGCAGGAATACACCCTGGATTGAAAGCCAGTCCATCGCAGGTCACCATATGCACACACACACACACACACACACACACACACACACACACACACACACACACACACACACATTCACACACATTCACATCAAAACACACTACCAACTCAACAGAGGACTTTAACAGGTGGGAAAAGTGGAAGGTTTTAGCCTGGCCGAGTCAATCACCAACTGAGCAGCACTTCACCTCCTGAAGAGAGACTTCCAGGAGAACCCCCCCCCCCCCCCATAAATTGTCTATAAATTGGGTGGTCTGATACGAAAGGTTCTATATTGTTTAACACATCTAGATGTAAATACCAGGAAATAAAAGCTGAAATCCTAAACTCTCATCTAACTCTTTACGTAGTGAACTGAACATAAGGGCTAATACAGTGCATTTTATTTCCACACATTTTAGGTCCCAAGATGCTGGATGTGCCATTTGTTGGCTATACTAACCAGGGTCCAGAAGAGGTAAATGGTGAAGAGCGCTACAGTGAGAGCGATCAGACCCACAGCCTCCAGTCTGCTGGAGAAGTGAAGGTGGTCCACAGCTCCCCGAAGACACAGCCAGCCTGAGATGGTGGCTAATGGCGTGATCAGCAGGAAACACACCATGTCTCCGAACAGCGTGCGCTTCTCCTGGCGCAGCCCGGGGTTACGGAGCCACTGCACAAGAGGCAGAAACATTTAATTAAGACAGCTTGTTAGGAAATATGCAAACAAGCATAAAATATCTCCAACTGCAAGTTGCCAAATTTCCCATGAACTAGTTCTATAGCTGAAAGTTTTATCCACAAGAAAATAAAAGAGAGGAATATTGTTGATACATCAACAGCTTTCTCTTTCAAATATGGAGATTTACAGTAATCACGATTCAGATCATTCTTCATGGCTAATGCAATATTAAAACCAGGCTCTGCAAAAAAAGGAAATAGCAAACATTATACTGCTCACAACCATTTCAAAGTGATGTGTGAATTTGATGCATGCAGATTGTAACGGTCACATTATCATTTAAAATTAGCATATTACTGTTTGCCGAAGTGAGCGCCACAAGGCGCCAAGACAGATAGCCTTTTAATATTTCATAACTCACAGATTCCTTGCCGAGATACATGGAGTCAATTTATTTTGGTTGGAAAAACGATTGCTGTACTTTCCTAAAAATGTCAAATTAGGCATTTATGCGAAATGCTGCTGAGGGTCGCCTTCTGTCACTGTGGGTGTAATTAGCACCATGTGAATATGCAGAGACTAGGAAGCAGATGCTTAACAAATAGGCCGAGCAGGGCCCTGCTGCATTGCAATTATGCATTCTAGTAACCTGACACAGACGCGCAGCAGGGAGACGCTAGCGAGCCTGAGCTATTAGCCCTGTTCCTCTCATTTAAGCTCTGCCCACTAGACAATTCTCCCGCATAAATGGAAATGGGGACTTAATGAGCACATTATGCGTTCAAATCGAGAAAGCCTTTATCTTAGCTTTGGGATCTTTAACACCAGGATGTTAATCAGCATATTAGTCTTCTCATTACTCTGGAAATTTGTATGTGAGAAGCTTGATCACAGATTTCAGGAAGTGTGGGTTGGTTGGCGTGGCTGATTCAGAAGTGCTGTCGAATGTGAATAGATCATTTAACAACATTGATCATTATCGAGGTCCAGATTATCCATGAACCTGCTATGAGGAAATGGTTTTGTTGTTTTCAAATTCCACTCTCGCTCTTTCTATCTCTGCACACAACCATCACGTTCTATCTGTGCATTACAGAGCTCTGACACACACACACAAACAAAAAGACAAACATTCTTTCTCTTCTTTAATGCCTCATACTCAGACACATGCAGATATACACACAAACACACGCTGTGTATTGCAACTAGTGCAACAAATTCTTCTAAAAAACAGCTTACATTTCTCTCCCTTCACACCCCCAGCCACACCTTTTGTCACAGCCAGATGAGAAGCAGTGTCACCTTGTTTGCAACAAGGCTACATAGCCTCTGCAGACGTGAGAGTGTTACTATAGCGAGCGTACCTCAAGGAGAGGTCGTGCCTTGCGCTGCACACTGAACTGGAAATGGCAGAGCTCACAGAAGCTGGTGCTGGAGGCTGAGAGCCAGTGCTCCAAGCAGCTGCGGTGAATGGTGCCCAGTGTCCCTGTGCACTCGCACGGGGACAGCAGCTCCTCCTGTCCCCCTCCATCATGGCAGATCCTACACATGGGTCTCTCCACTAGAGCACTGGAGGGAGAAAGAGACGTGTATGATTTAAACGTCAGCTCACTCTTCAAAAATATTAATACAACAATTTGATAATGTTAATACAATTGATAAGCATTTGGAGTTACACTGAGTTGCTTTATACCACAGTGCTGTTGAATTCTTGATTGTGATTGTTTAAAAGCTGTCCTTAAAAAGAAAGAAACCACTAGTGTATTGAGCAACAGACAACGAACTGGTCGGCCAAGGAAAACAACAACAACTGATGACAGAAATATTGTGAGAGCTGTGAAGAAAAACACAAGAACAACAGTCCACAGGGCTGAGGTGGTGGTATCACAATCCACTGTTTGAAGAAGACTTAGAGAGCAGAATTATAGAGGCCATACCACAAGATACAAACCACTCATCAGCAGTAAGAATCAGAAAGCCAGAGATGAGAACCAAGATTAACCTATTCCTAAGTGATAGAAAGGCTAAAGTGTGGAGAAAGAAGAAAGAAATGATCTGCTCATGATCCAAAACATACAAGCTCATCTGTGAAACATGGTGGAGGTAGTGTCATGGCTTGGGCTTGCATGGTTGCTTCTGGAATGGGCTCACTAATCTTTATTGATGATATAACTCATGATGGTATGATGGTATTAATTTTCTATAACTGCATCTTTGAGAGTACTGTTGGCTGTAATTCAAATCACAGGTTTATATTAATGAACTGGTTCTAATACGTCATCGTTTCTATGGTAGCGACTCACAGGGATTATGCAGTCAGACACTGCATAATCCAAGGCTAATAAAAAATGGATTAGAAATGTTTATTATTTAATTAATGTACAGTTGGTGGTATTGTGAAGCTTTCTTCAAGAAGACATTTATTTACCATTCTCGAGTCCATATCATGTTGTGACACTCCGGTTTCACAACATCGGAAAACCGGAGTGCATTCCGGAGTGCATTCCGGTTTCTCAGTGACATGACAAGCTACACTTTTTGAGTCTTATTAACTTCAAGAGTGAAAAATGAGACTCTGGTGAGGAAATGACTGTTTGTAGCTGCTATATTATAAGTGATAACAGAAACTAACTTGTCTCATGGACTTTCCACTACATTAAAATATAACTATAAACTGTAAAAACCTTCATGAATAAAATAAATTGCAATTGTTGGCCATTCGCTATGGTATAAAGGTTTTTTTGTTTTTTTTAAAAAATCTAATTTGATATTAAGCAAAAAGTTAAGCAAGGAATAAAACATGGCACGCTGTGCTGTTAATGGAAAATAATCAACTAATCAACAAGTGGTAACGCATCATAGCAGCGCACCCTATTATGTTTTATTCCTTACTTAACTTTTTGCTGAATATCAAATTACATCAAATCAAACACTGTTCAGTATTTTTACATGAACATTTCAGAACTATAAACAGTCAAGATATTCAAAGGAAATTAGTGATTTTCCGTTATCTATGTAATAAATATAAATACAGATTCTATGTAATAAAAAATCGTCTTAGATTGGATTCATTTGTCAGGTTCACTGCTCTGATAAATGGTAACACTGCTCCTAGATGATGTTAGACGCTGCCTTAGAACACCAATAAGGACAACTATGTTAAAGCTTTCAACAACTTAAACAATGAGGGCACCAATAAGAACAAGTCATTGTTGTTCTGATTATCAGATTGTTCTGATAATTGTTGAAATTTCCACAATTAATAGCAGTTTAAGTGTCTGATTATCACACATTTCAAGGTTCCTCAATTATTTCAACATAATCACCATTGAACTGGAGAACTTGGAAGCAGATGAAGTTCTTTTAATTGTCGGGTTGCTTACATTAGTGATGTGTATATTTAGAGCAATAATGTGATTAGGCAGTAGTCTTACTTAAATTCTTACTGTTTAAAATGGCAGTGGTCCTACTGGTTAAAATGTAATACATTTTTCAAAGATGCTCATAATGCACAGAAGGTGAATAAAATGTCATTTACATGAGATCAAGTGTCATTGGGAGCCAGGGGTGTAACCTGGCCTGGTCATTGGGGTCTGTAGCCCCGAAGATTTTTTCTTTAGCCCCGAATGATTCTCCACTTAGAGCGGTTTGTCACTACGTAACTGAATGTCAGTAAAAGAAGATGGCGGTGTTGTAATTTTGTATCTTCAGTGAACGGAGTGTTGTATTTTATCCTCAGTGAATGGAGGCTAGACCAAGACCAAGACACGGTTTACAGGAAATATGTAGAAATACTCGTGTCTCAAGTCTGACAAACGCTAGCTCACACAGTCAGTTAATGTAAGGGGAAAAATGTATAGACACTGTTTTTTTTTTTTTGTTTTTTTTTTTACCAGTAAAGGGGTTGAAACTGAAACACTAACGTCCTCTCATGCTGAGCAGGAAAACAAAGTGTTTAAATGTCTATATGAATTCCAAGCAATGTGAACATGATATGAGCAGAGGATAAGGACAGCTAACATACAGTAATAGCTTAGCTGTGCCTCCCCTTGGCTAGCGACACCCAACTAGCCTAGTCTCGTGTTAGATAGCCAAAAAGTTTGATATTTTATTGGTCTGGTAGTCCTGCAAACAGTGATAACAACTGAAGCATTTTTTAAGCAATTAGAAAAATGTATTGAAACAGTCTTTTTCCATACATACAAGTACAATTATAAAAAAATGTATGGAAACAGTCTATTTAGAAGTACGTTTTTGAAAGTTTTTTGGAGAAGAACCTGAAGGGATAGACTCTATGTGAATATCAACAGCTCATATGTCATTAAAAATGTATTCAATCTTTGATGTTTGAATAAAATGAAGAAAAAAAATTCCCTTTGTCTCTATATCCTACTGCACGTCAGGATTTCTCAGAAACACGATGCATTTTCTTTGTCTCACTTCTCTGTGTTTACTGTGTGATCTCTGAACATTTTCAACAATAAAATATAGATCTGTGTAATATTTTCTGTATATAATACTGTACTGTAACTACTGTGTATACTTTATTATGAGCATACAGAATGACAAACATTTCAGCTTTTCACACAGCTGCAGACAGACACAAGGACGTGTCCTACAAGTCAATGTGACCTGACAGCAGTGTGCCAGCCTAGTCTTTGAGCATTATGGGTCTGCGTTTTTTTTTCCCCCAGCCATCGGCATTGACCCTTCTCAGTTGTGACAGGCATCTGAAGCTGGCTGAGGGCACCGGCGTGTTTGGGGAAGAGCGATGGAGGGATATCTGGGCCTGGACTTTGATGCACGTGCTAGGCTCGTGCATCACAAAGCGGCTGTCAGACGTGTTAATCAAAAATCTAAATTTAGAGGCTGAGAGCTCATTTATTGCGCTCCTGTGGCCAGACACCTCTGGACTCTGACAGCATGAGCTGCTTTGTGATAAAGCTCACAAAATGTCTACTCTATTCAAAAACTAAAGAGAAGAAGGTTTTCTCTTTTTTCAAACATGCTGTTCAACCATGTCATTCTTCACAGAATGTGACTGTTTCTATTTTAATCAGAATCTTTTAGGAGAATTGCTTTTCATGAGTTTAGGTTAGACACTGTAATGGTAACACTTTGCTTGGATTTTATATTTAAGAGAACACGTCCCGTTACTGTTATCTTAAAACAGGGGAAAATCTGTATTGGAACTGCCGTCTTTTGATATTGCGGTCCTCATTATACTGTAAAGCCCCTGCATACTCAGATACACAAAAGTACACAAATTGTACTTTTCCTTATCACGATCATGATGCCACCAAGGACACATCTTTTGTATATTCAGTATGTATTGACCCCCTGGAAACGTGAATATACAGTGAAAATGAACACTTTTTAGCAAAATGACTCCCAAAATTTTTCATACTTTCGACTGGCAAAACATGGCAAGCACATTACACACAAACACAGATACAAATAGGAGGTGCGATATTATTTTTTTAAGGTTAAAGGTTTTTAAGAAAGTCACAAAGCTTCACATGATATACAGTAAGGTTAAGACTAGAGGTGTGTCCCATGAGACGCAACGACAAAACCTGCAAGCGGGAAGGAGCGGTCCGATATGAAGCTCACAATGCACTCACAACTTCCACAACATCACTTTGTACTCCCAATGCATTTACAACTTCCTTATTTACTGCCTGGTCAGGGTTAAATTAGGCTACTAGTTTGTACCTAGATGGTACCACTCCAATGACAAGGAAAGAGACAGATTGGTACTTTTATATAGAGTCTATATCAGTCTGTAGGTTTACCATGTTCCTATAGAAGAATTACATACTTAATCCCACTGTATATCTTTCTGTATTTTACACTACTTTCCATAAAGTGTTTTTACAGGTAGCGCTCCATACCTCTGTTTGGCTAACACTGCACTGTTCATAAGTTGTCCATCCTTTGCTGCCATGTGTTTCCAATACTGTGCCTCCTCATTCGTTGAATTTGTCTCAGAGTCCATAGCTTTTCCTGGAAGGGCGGGTTCACAGCAGTCTGAGCTCTCCATTGGAGCAGACTCGTGTCCGGTAGAGCCTCTGAGAGGTGTAGTATCTGAATGGTCCATTAACACCTCAGGAAAGTGGCTGCAGCAGCCCGTCGTCATGGCAGCAGACAGATGATGCCGGTGTGGTTATAGAGTGTTTCTCATCTGGCTGAAAGAGGTGACAAGAGAAGGCCCTCAGATTATTATTTGGTTAATGCCTTTTTATAGCATGAATACATTTAAGGTTTACTCGTTAGACTGAAATTTTATAAATTTGGTAAAAGGAAATTCCAGGGTTGATCTAACATACATATATGACTTGCTAAGAGAGATACTATATAGTTTTTTAGGCCTGTTTCCAACAATAAACTAACACAGGAGGTCATTAAGATGAAAAGACAGCAAATTCATAATAAAATCCATAAAAAAAACACACTGTAGAATTAAATTGACTAATACGTAGGACATTTTGCTTTAGTATACATGAAATATTATAACTATAAAAAAAATATTATGTATTAGTATATTTACGTATATCTGTCAAGATAAATGTAAAAAAAATCAAACAATTTTTTCAAATATTGTCTATGAAGCATCTCAAGTGCTTTGTAAACTAAAACTGAAGCATATACAGTACCGTGCAAAATCACCTTATATATTTAATACAAACTTTGTTATAGATATTAATTTTATGACGTCTACATTGTAGAGTCGATGCTCAGTAAAAAATTATAGCTCATTTTCTTATAAAACTGCACACACTATACCTGAGACTACTTTTTTATTGAATTTTTTTAAACCAAAGGGTCATCAGACCAAATATTGACTTTGTTTCATTTATTACTATTTACTGCATTTTATAGTGTTTTTTTTTTTTTTTTTATGTAGAAACAACTAATTTAATTATTTTTGAAGCCATCTTTGCTCTACAGCATTTCTTTGCATGTGCCTAAGACTTTTTCACAGTACTGTATATTTTGAATAAATTGCAAGATACAAGAAGTTTCAAAACTCAAACTATGGTTTATCAGCACTAGTCTAGTGTACTTTTGGGACTCAGCAGTGAACAAGGCTGTATAAGTTAGATCAAGTACTGGAAACATGTCATCAAGATGACAGTATAAAGGAAATGAAGCATGCAGACATCTTATATGGAAAACCTGTTGCTGTTTCAAATCTAAGCAGACATTTATTGATTCATTTTTTACTGTCATGAAATAAATCAAAATCAATGAAACCACTAAAACATAAGATCAAGCCCATTTTTACAAGCTCTGTTAAAGTAAGAATAAAATCCAAACATATACAATAGATACAAAAAGGCTACACACCCTTGTTAAAATGTCAGGTTTTTCTAAAAGAAAAAGAAAAATGAAACTAAGATAATCATGCCTCATCTTTTCCCACCTTTAATGTGAAACTGCAAAGTATACAAATAAAGTGGAAAACAATCAAAGGGTTTTTTTAGGGGAAAAAAGAGGAAAAAAAAAACTTACCATAGCCTAATTCCACAAGTGTACACACCCCTAAACTAATACTTTGTTGATGCACCTTTTTATTTTTTAATTTTTTTTACACCACTCAGTCTTTTTGGGTAAGAGTCTATCAGCATGGCATATCTAGACTTAGCAATATTTTCCCAGTCTTTCTTCTAAAAACTTTCTAGAGACATCAAATCGTAAGGGCGAATCTCCTGGGCACAGCCCGCTTCAGGTCACCCCTCAGATTTTTAATTGGATTCAGGTCTGGGCTCTGGTTAGGTCATTCAAAAACATTGATCTTCTTTTGGTTAAGCCATTCCTTTGTTGATTTAGTTGTATGCTTTGGGTCATTGTCGTGCTGAAAAGTGAAATTCCTTTTCAGCTTCAGCTTAATAGCAGATGACTGAAGGTTTTGCACTAAAATCGGCTGGTGTTTGTTGCTATTCATGATTCCCTCCATCTTGATAAAAAGCCCTGGTTCTGGCAGAAGAAAAGCAGCCCTAAAGCATGATGCTGCCACCACCACATGTGGGGCAGTGGTGGCATAGCGGTTAAGGCTCTGGGTTACTGATCGGAAGGTCAGGAGTTCAAGCCCCAGCACTTCTAGGTTCTGGGTTACTGATAAGAAGTTCAGGGGTTCAAGCCCTGGCACTGCCAAGGTGATCATTATCATTGTTTCACTTAATTGTATACATTGTAATTACACATTGAGGGTGGAAAAAGTTCTGGCATGATTCATCTCTGTTAATTTTTTTTTTAGTTCACAAAAACCTGCCAGTTTAACAGGGTTGGGTAGACTTTATAGATATATTGTATCTAAGCAATTCAGGTCAATACCTTTTTAAAAAAAAAAAAAAAAAAAAAAAAAAAAAAAAAAAAAAGAGTCCAACAGTGTCTTTTAGTAGTCCTTGGATTTTAATTGTCGATGTTCATAATCACAAGCTTTAAATCAAAATGTGTATAAATATGGTAACACACATAAGACACAAAAAACTAATTCATAATTTCAGTTAATTCATTCATCTACTGTAACTGCTTTATTCTGGTCAGCGTTATGATGGACCTAGAATTTCTCCAGGAACACAGTGAACAAGGCAGGAATACACCCTGGATGGGACAGCAGTTCATCGCAGGGCACCACACACACACACACACACACACACACACACACACACACACACACTTAGGAGCAATTTAGTGTTGCTAATCCACCTACTGATGTTTTTGGACCATGGGAAGAAACCAAAGAACCTGGAGGAAACCCACATGGACATGAGGAGAACGTACAAAACACTGGCAGTAACAGGACCTCAAGAGTGAACCCATGACCGTGAAACTATGAGGTTGCAACACTGTTTACTGCACTGTTGTGTTGCCCTTGCCCACAACAGAAGAGTTAAAGACAACTCAAAACTAGACTAGACCTAAGAATTAAAACCACCAGTCCACTGCACAATCTTTAGTTAATACTGTGAGAGTACTTATAAACAAATACATTCATTCACAAATAAGAATGAAAAAAGACACTGATAAACCTATTATACAGCTCAGCAACATGTCTCCAAACACTACACAAGTGAATCAACTTTGCAGTTATAGCCAGTGCATTGACAGTGGCTGTATTGTGTTCCTACTCCTTCACAGAGGGTAAAAGACATCTCCTTTAATTTCCCAAGGCAATGAGACAGAATGAGCTCACCAGTTAGTCAGTGAGCTGCATTGTTGCAAGCTCACATCACACTACAGAGGGTCAACACAAACCCTGTGCTTTGCTCCGATTCTCCCCACACCATGCAAACAGATGTGAATACACAACACAGTGCTATCTTTCAAGCCAGTGAAGAAGTACCAGTTCATTTCTAATGATGACACGACAGTATGCCAAGACAAGGTGCCTTTCAATAATTCACTGTAACTAAAGGCTTTCGCAATGCTCCGGCTGGGCTGGGCGTTGGTAAAAATAACAGCATTGTAACTACTGGAAGTGAAAACATTGCAAGGACAGGAAAGAGCTGTCTTTCACTAGTGCATGAGCATACAAATAGTAGGTGGGGCCTTCCTGACAAATCAATGGACAGGGAAAGGTGTTTTCCTGCAGCACGTATACGGTGTAGGTGTACATGCCAAACATCCAGTTTCAAACGTAGATCTCACAATGTAATGAGGACACCGTCTTCATGATTATACTGCACGTGTCATGTATAGGCAAATGTGCTTCCTCTGCATGATAGGGTTCATTTGGCACACAATCAAAACAGACTGATACTAGGTCATGTCTAATAAAGACAGTTTAACAGATTGTTAAAAAATTAATTTTAGTTAAAAAAAAAGTTATATTTTTGTAGATACAAAAAAGTATCATCATAAATAGTAAAAGTATCATCAAAGTAAGTTTTTCATAAATTCGCTACTGTTTTATTGGCAGTTTGTTAGTGAACCGAAATATTGCGATACAGTGCATCCGGAAAGTATTCACAGCGCTTCACTTTTTCCACATTTTGTTATGTTACAGCCTTATTCCAAAATGGATTAAATTCATTATTTTCCTCAAAATTCTACAAACAATACCCCGCTATGACAACGTGAAAGAAATTTGTTTGAAATCTTTGCAAATTTATTAAAAATAAAAACAAAAAAAGCACATGTACATACGTATTCACAGCCTTTGCCATGACACTCAAAATTGAGCTCAGGTGCATCCTGTTTCCACTGATCATCCTTGAGATGTTTCTACAACTTGATTGGAGTCCACCTGTGGTAAATTCAGTTGATTGGACATGATTTGGAAAGGCACACACCTGTCTATATAAGGTCCCACAGTTAACAATGCATGTCAGAGCACAAACCAAGCCATGAAGTCCAAGGAATTGTCTGTAGACTGAGACAGGATTGTATCGAGACACAGATCTGGGGAAGGGTACAGAAACATTTCTGCAGCATTGAAGGTCCCAATGAGCACAGTGGCCTCCGGCATCCGTAAATGGAAGAAGTCTGGAACCATCAGGTCTCTTCCTAGCGCTGGCCGCCAGGCCAAACTGAGCAATCGCGGGAGAAGGGCCTTAGTCAGGGAGGTGACCAAAAACCTGATGGTCACTCCGACAGAGCTCCAGCATGTCTCTGTGGAGAGAGGAAAACCTTCCAGAAGAACAACCATCACCGCACCACTCCACCTTTTACCTCAGTAAAAGGCACATGACAGCCGGCCTGGAGTTTGCCAAAAGGCACCTGAAGGACTCTCAGAGCAAGACAAAGATTGAACTCTTTGGCCTGAATGGCAAGCGCCATGTCTGGAGGAAACCAGGCACCACTCATCACCTGGCCAATACCATCCCTACAGTGAAGCATGGTGGTGGCAGCATCATGCTGTGGGGATGTTTTTCAGCGGCAGGAACTGGGAGACTAGTCAGGATCGAGGGAAAGATGAATGCAGCAATGTACAGAGACATCCTTGATGAAAACCTGCTCCAGAGCGCTCTGGACCTCAGACTGGGGTGAAGGTTCATCTTCCAACGGGACAACGACCCTAAGCACACAGCCAAGATAACAAAGGAGTGGCTACAGGACAACTCTGTGAATGTCCTTGAGTGGCCCAGCCAGAGCCCAGACTTGAACCCAATTGAACATCTCTGGAGAGATCTGAAAATGGCTGTGCACCGACGCTCCCCATCCAACCTGATGGAGCTTGAGAGGTCCTGCAAAGAAGAATGGGAGAAACTGCCCAAAAATAGGTGTGCCAAGCTTGTAGCATCATACTCAAAAAGACTTGAGGCTGTAATTGGTGCCAAAGGTGCTTCAACAAAGTATTGAGCAAAGGCTGTGAATATTTATGTACATGTGCTTTTTTTGTTTTTTATTTTTAATAAATTTGCAAAGATTTCAAACAAACTTCTTTCACGTTGTCATTATGGGGTATTGTTTGTAGAATTTTGAGGAAAATAATGAATTTAATCCATTTTGGAATAAGGCTGTAACATAACAAAATGTGGGAAAAGTGAAGCGCTGTGAATACTTTCTGGAAGCACTGTACATATCTATATACATAACACGATGATACGGTATTTTCAGCACATATTCAAAGGGAAAGGTTTGTTAATATTTTAATTGCAATTCAGGCTAATATATATATATATATATATATATATATAATTATAGCCTCCAAAAATGAAAAATTGCTCCTTTAATGGCCACGAGGAGATGAAAATAGAAGAGAAGACAAGAGAAGAGAACAGAAGAGAGATATATGTAAAATGCCAAAGTACAAAGAAGTGAGACGAGACCACATGAATTACTCTAGCTGCAGCTGCTCGCTGCTCACTGCCTTCTAACAGGGCAACTACAGATAGAAACCACAAGAGCAAGGCATGACACTTTAGATCACCACAAGAAGTGAAAGAGATCAGCAGTATCTCTAGCATAGTAACATGTTCAATTAATTGTAATAGTAGTGCCTGTATACTAGCTTATGTTGTCCAAAGTGATAAAGGAATACTATGTGGGAATACACTCATATTATATATATATATATATATATATATATATATATATAGTTGTTGACTGAACATGCTTCATACATCCATTAATTCTAAATCAGGCTTTAATACTATAGTAAGTAATATGCTAAATGCACAAAACTGAAACATGACCAGAAAAGAAGCTCAGTAATAAGGGATTTAATGTCAATGCCGTTGCATAAAGTCTACAGTGCATATTCACATGGAAATGACTGACAAATGTGTTTCAGTTTTTGACTGGAGGGAGAGCTGAAAAGAACTGAGAGAATGTGGGAAGACTGTGTGCTTCAGATAAGATGCTTAGCTGACTATGATAAACAGGGCGAAGCTCTATGGCCTTGAATTATTTCGTCATGCATATATATATATATATATATATACACCCACACTCACACACCCAC
>NC_071270.1:17305051-17410051 GCF_023375685.1 Ictalurus furcatus | reverse complement strand
TCAGCACACTGGTGAACACCAGGAGTATCTTTATACACTAATAGTCCAATGTCTGGAAGGGCTTTCTTCACTTTTACTAGTTTCTACTATGTTCGAATAAGAATGAAGACATTAACTCTTTAAAATAACACATGGAATTAGGCCCAGAAAATTGTTAGGCAAATAAAAACTATTTTATATTTTAAAGTCTATATAGTATTCCTGATGAAGCTTTGCACACTCTCTGCATTGTCTCGAGCAGCTTCATTGCAGCATTTCACCTAAAATGCTTTTCTTAAAGTTCCAATAACAGGCTGAACATGTCTCCACTTCTCTTCTGAATAAAATATTCAAAACTACTTATTTTGAATAAAAACTACTTACTTAAAACTATTTTTTAATACATTGGCCTTTTCACTAGTTTAACCACAACCCTTTATCAAATTGTCAAATATATGACATTAAACTTGTATATTTGAAAATGGGTACCAATATTTATGTCCACTTTCTATCACAGAGTTTCAAAACAAGCTCAGACATGCCTTTGTCAAGTAGCACAACATAACAATGACCACAATAATGGCCTTTTGGTAAACATTGGCCCTTTATGGTCACAAGCTTGCAGTTAAGTTTTGTTGGTATGAGCTGAGGTGTGCCAGCTGTTCTGGTACGGTTCATCTGTACCAATTACACAGATACTGTGTAAATATAGAGGCAGTGAGCACAGAGCAATGCTACTTTAAACCCCACAGAATGTTTGAAGCCCTGGATGCCAGTGCATTGGATTATCACTGCTTATACAATGTCCACGATGTCCATCAATTTGGTCAATAATTATAGCAAATATAATAAGTAGACTAGTATAAGCAATAATAAAAAATAATAATAATGTTGATAATCACAATTGCACATGTGGGACCTTGTATTAAAGTGTAGATTTAGGCTTTTGTGCCAACATGGGATTTTTAAAATTTGAAACAGAATGCAGGGGGCACGGTGGCTTTGTGGTTAGAATGTTTACTCTGCACCTCCAGGTTGCCAGTTTGCATGTTCTCCCCGTGCTTTGGGGGTTTCCTCCGGGTACTCCAGTTTCCTCCCCCATTCCAAAGACATGCGTTGTAGGCTGATTGGGATCTTCCAATGGGTGTGTCAGTGTGTGTGCAATTGTGCCTTGCAATAGGCTGGCCCCCCGTCCAGAGTGTCCCCCGCCTCGTGCCATGAGTTCCCTGGAATAAGCTCCAGGCGACCCTGCGACTCTGTGTAGGATAAGTGGTATGGAAAATGGATGGGACGGATGAATCATAATGCACAGATACGGGTCTTTATCAGAGGCACCATGACATGTGCAGCCTTGGGCATGTGTGCTATGCAAAGACAAAAAAAAAAACACCAAACAAACAAACAAACAACAACAGAAAACCCCAGAACAAAACACCAAACCACACATGATGTGCAAATTAATTTATACGTCACTCTGTGCATTCAACTAAAACAAGAGTTGCTGTTTTAAAAACAGATCAATTTACATGAAATGTATCTTAGGAAATGTCTGTGTATTTGTAGGCTGCCTAACACCCACCTACCTAGTTGCCTATGATGAGTCATTCAGTGCATGATGTTGAACACATAAAACAAATATGTACATTTAGGCTGTGACATAATAAAGACCAAAATAATAAGACGAAAAATACTGTCAGTGTTTTATGTTTCACCAATGTTTCAGAGCAGAATGGTTGTTTATTTTTCTGAGTACACCATATATGGCCAAATGTTTGGGGACACCTGACCATCACACCCATCAGTGGGCCTTCCTCAAAGTGTTGCCACAAAGTTGTATAGAATGCCTTTGTCTGCTGTAACATTACAATTGCACTGGAACTAAGGGGCCCAGCCCAAACATGTTCACATGACAATGCCCCTGAGCAGAAAACAAGGACCATGAAGACACAGTTTGCCAAAGTTGGCTTCGAAGAACCTGAGTGGCCTGCACAGAGACCCGAACTCAACACCAGGCCTCAGTGCCTGACCGCACTAATGCTCTTGTGGCTGAATGAGCAAATCCCCAACATCCATGTTCCAAAATCTACTGGAAAGCCTTCCCAGAAGAATGGAGGTTATTATAAAAGCAAAGGGGGTATTAAATGTGGAAAGGATGTTCGAAAAGCACATGTGGCTGTGATGGTCAGGTGTCCACAAATGTTTGACCATATAGTGTCAAATTATCATGGGATTATAGGGGTTAAAAATAAGTATGACAGTATTTAAATGATTTACACATACATATCATATTTGTTTATTTAAGATATTACATTACCATCCCTGAATCTGATCAGTCTAATTGCTGCCAGCAACAAGATCTCGCACACACGAATGCGAATCTTTACTGATGCAATTTCCACAACGATGAGGTACTACTTAAAGGACAAGGTTAGATGCAATTCAAGCAATTGTAAAGCTAAAAAACAAAGATTTATATGACATCCTTCATTCCTTTCACAGCTAACTGAATATACTTATTTATATTCTTATGACAAAGCCACCACATACTCTATTCCTCTCAGTGGCATTAGTTGTCTTGTTACAGTCTGTTACAGTCTACAGCTCTTGCCTTTGAATCATTTACAAGTTGACAATATATATATATTTTAGCATTAAAGAAAGATAGAATATCTCAGATTCTTGCACTATTGTTGTCTATGTGTCTAGTGCCTATATAAAGTACATTTAAGATCATTTATTGCTAAAACCAGTTAACACTTTGCAGCCTCATGTTTAAAATTGTTGCTACTCCAATATGAAGCCAATCATTAACCACATATTCCTTGAAGTGCACATACAATTTTCACCCTGCTACTCATTATGTACGCTGGTTCGTCGAAATATTTTCTAGTGCTACATGTAAATCAATATTTAGTTTGTGAATTTTGTTTGCACTGCTGAGCCATGTCTCTGACAGAACAGACGATTTTTCTTGCATCAGACTCTGAATGGTGCTGTGGTACATGCCGCTCCTACTGCTTTTGTGCAAGGCTCTTTACAGCTACTGTGATCAATCCGTCAATGACACATCAGTGCGTACCAACACATCACTTTCACAGCAAGTCTATGATTATGTATGACTAGCTGTTTGCAAAGAGGCTCTGGTCCAACCAATACAAGAAATACAGCTTGCCTATTCAAGCAGTCAGAGTATGGCTGAAGGATGTGCTTGTGTATTTTATTTTCTCTCTCTCTCTCTCTCGCTCTCTTTTTAACAGGAAATGTGTTTAATCATAAAGAAAAAGAGGAAGATACACCCTACAGGATAAGCGCACACTTGAAAACCAGTATTGTACAACAGCAAATTCAAGTATTTCTCCATCACATTAGATGTCCAACATTTTTAAGATGAAATATTTTTAAGTAAGATTTAGGCTGCACACAGACTACAAAATCTAGCTAAAGAACTACTGCTGCACATAGATTACATAATCTAGCTAAGGAAAATTGTCAAATATGACTCATTTTACAGGTGAAAGATAGCAATCTATCATCTGCTGTCTCTGCACAATGTTCTGCTGTTCTCTGTTCTAAGGCTTTACTATATTTCATGTTATAATGTAAGAAACAATGTTTTAATAATGGTGAAATTTGACAGGCTGTTAGCAGCAGGGATGGCTATGTATAATGTTTAATGCTCTGACTATCTGCAAAGCAGAATTTGACTTGTTTCAAAATGTGCCTTTGTCACAAAATTGCATGCTTTTAATAGAATCATTAGTGTAGTAATAGTAAATATATTTTTAAAAGGTCTAGCTTCAGCGATCTGTATGTTTCTGCAGAGTTATTTTTCTGTCAAAAGTTTCCATATGTAAGGGCACAAATTTTATAAATTAATAACTCGCTCCATATCAATACAACGTATACAAGTTTCATGAGTAATACATTCATGAGTAAAAATTTCAGGAGTGAAATTCGAGTTTCTTAAGTAAAAATCTTACAAAAAAAAAGTACAAATCTTAAATTGCCTTTAGCAAGTTCATGTACTCATTACGGGTCACAGTGAACACATTTTCATGCTATATTGGACTGCTGCCAAAGAACACAATAACACATAGGGGATTTTAACAGAAACAGATCACTGTTGTAGCATTTTGAAGGGCGGAGTCAAGTGGGTGGCTCCAAATAGTTGAAGGGGTGGGGCTAACACAAAATGTCTGACAAATTGCAGCTACAGCCTGAACTGTGCACATAAAATTGTAAACAAATAAAGTTAGATGCAACACAGAAACTAAATGTGAATTCGCAAAGATCACATCAAAAGTGCAGCCTACAGCAAAACTTGTTGTTCAAGTTACATATTTCTAATAGTTAGAAATCTGTGATTCTAATAATTATGAATTCAGCATTTCATACGATTGCTTTAGATGGAAAATGAACTCTGTAGATTTTTTTTATTGTAAATCAAAATCCGTGAGAATACAAGAGATGTCAAACTAAGCTTTTCCATTTAATTTACTGTATAGAGATATAGTCTATCATTCCTGTCAGTGTTATTGCACTGATAATATTGTAATATTCCATTACACACAATCATATATGATTCAGGAAACATAACACTACAGTATTGGTATTACGCACATTTATGTTATAACAACAAGACAGTAATATTGAAACTGATACCACTGCTATTAGATGTTACTCTGTATTCATACGTGCCTTTGAGGGACTATTTCCATTTACACTGGCAGTTATTTTATGTTTCTAAAATCAAAAAAGCAAGACAATACAAATAAAAAAAAAACAAAACCAACAGGTATCACAATCACCTGAATGCTGGTATTTTTTTTACAAGCATTTTCTGTGATCAAACTTTTTTTTAATGTATCTTTGTTTATACAAAAGAGGTTTAATATGTGTATACATAATAAAACCAAAAATGAAAAATCTAGTCTTCTGATGTGAGAATTAAAATATTTATTTCACTGTGTAGATGCTATAGAGAAAAACATTCTGTGTAATAGCATTCTATTTAGGGATAGGAAAAAACATTAAAATCTCATGAATATACCCCATATATATATGTTCCATATATACAGTGCTGTGAAAAAGTATTTGCCTGATTTCTTCTGTTTTTATGTATATCTCATACTAAATCAAACAAAGGCAACCTGAGTTAACACGCAATACAGTCTTTGTTGTTGTTTTTTTATTGAGGAAAATTATCCAACACCTATCACCAATGGGAAAAACTAATTTCCCCCTTAAAATTAAAATCTGGTTGTGCCACCTTTAGTAGCAATAACTGCAACCAAACGCTTCCGATAACTGGAGATCAGTCTTTTACAGCACTGTGGTGGAATTTTGGCCCACTCTTCTTTGCAGAACTGCTTTAATTCAGCCACACTGGACGGTTTATGAGCATGAACTGCCCAATTAAGGTCCTGCCACAGCATCTCAATTGGTTCAAGTCAGGACTTTGACTAGGCAACTACAAAACTTTAGTTTTGCTTTTTGTTTTTTAACCATTCAGAGGCGGACTTACTCCTATGCTTTGGATCATTGTCTGGCTGCATAATCCAGTTGTGCTTTAGTTTTAATTTACAGACTGAAAAGCAGACACTCTCCTTTAAGATTTCGTGGTAGAGAGCAGAATTCAGGTTCACCTCAATTACTGCAAGTTGCCCAGGCCCTGAAGAAGCAAAGCATCCCCACACCATCACACTTCCACCACTATGCTTGACTGTATGATGATCATTTTGTGGAATTCTGTATTTGGTTTATGCCAGATGTAACAGGACCCCTGTCTTCCAAATAGTTCCATTTTCGACTCATCAGTCCACAGAACATTCTCCCAAAAGGTTTGAGGATCATCAAGGTGTGTTTTGGCAAAATTTAGACGAGCCTTAATGTTCTTCTGGGTTAGCAGTGGTTTTCACCTCACTACTCTTCCATGGAAGTCATGAACAGTGACTTTTATTGATGCAAGAGAGGCCTGTAGTTCCTTTGATGTTGTCCTTGGCTCTGTTGTGACTTCCTGGAAGAGTAGTTGCTGTGCTCTTGGAGGAATTTTGGAAGGTCGTCCACTTCTGGGAAGGTTCAGTACTGTGCAGAGTTTTTCCATTTCGAGATATTGGCTCTTGCTGTGGTATTTTGGAGTCCCAGAGCCTTTGAATAAGCTTTGTAACCCTTCCCAAACTGATGTATTTCAATCACCTTCTTCCTCAACATTTCTGGAATTTCTTTCAATTTTGGTATAGTGTGTTACTGGGTAAGACCTTTTAACCAACTTCATGCTGTTGAAAAATTTCTATTTAAGTGCTGATTTGATTGAACAGGGTTTGCAGTAATCAGGCCTGGTTGTATCTAATCCAGCCGAACCCCATTATGAATGCAGTTTCATAGACTTGGGGAATTAATAACTATGGGGCCAAATACATTTTCAAACAGGCCCAGTTGGTATTGGATAACTTTTTTGCTTCGATAAATAACATCATAATCATCATTTAAAAACTGTATTTTGTGTTTATTTTGTTTTATCTTAGATTTTGTTTTAAATTCTGAAACAATTTAGTATGAGATATACACAAAAACAGCAATTTTTCACAGCACTGTATATATAATGTTGTAACAGCTATAAACACTCATTCCCTCATAAACATCTTTTTTTCTCTCTCTCTTGAAGTTAATACAACAAAAAAGCAGCTTATCTTGTTACTGAGAAACCAGAAAGGCAAGTACTTTTCACAGCATTTTGTGTGTGTGTGTGTGCGTGTGTATGTGTGTGTGTGACTGGAAACTGAAATACATAACTGAAATACATAACATAACCCACACATTTTTCAAGTGATCAAAAATATTGGAACACACAAGGTTCCTTGTTGCTCAGGTGTGCCATGTTGGATTGATTGTTTAAACAATGAATAGGTCTGTATATCTACTCTTGTTTGAGCCCTGGGTTTCACATGTGAGCATTGCATTTGTTGTTCTTCTGTTCATGTCAAGGTTCCACTTCATAGTGGAACCATCAAGGTGGAAGGATTAGCCACTCAGACACCCATTCATACACAACAGACACCTTAGACATGCCAATCCATCTACCGTGCATGTCTTTGGTCTGGGGGAGGAAACTGGAGTATCCAGAGTTAACACAGGGCCACGGTGGGAATTGAACCCCCAACCCTGGAGTTGTGAAGCGAACATGCTAACCACTAAGCCATCGTGAGCCCATTTGCTGTTAAAAAGGATAAACCAACATGAAGACCAGAGAGCTGTCTATGGGAGAAAAGCAATCCATTTTAAAGCTGAGAAAAGAGGGAAAAATCTATCAAAGCCTTCTATCAGAGCACTTCTAAACATATTACTGCGGAGTTATCATTCTTTTGCTATACTTTAAGAGAATACATGTTATAGATACAATTTATCCCAAAAAATATTTGGATAAATCTGACCAGAATGTCTGAAATAATGCAGTGTGTTCCATATCATGTCAGTTGGTAAGCAGTTTAACAATATAAAATAATTTATTTCTAGCCCAATTGTCAAAATAGTGTAATAATCGATCAACAACTATCACCCCTAACACTTCCCTGAAAATGATGTTGCAGCCACTTCTTTCACAAGTGTTTCACATAAAAAGAAAACCCCAAAAACAAACAAACAAAAAAACATTATATGCCATGAGTCAAGAGGTAAAACATGTCAAAATGAACATTACCACAGTATAGGAAAACCCATGCAAAGTTGGTATAACTTAACATGATTTATGCAGTGAGATTTTTATGTCATTTATTTGTTATGTCAAAATGTCATTTTCACTTGTGGTTTCCTAACTAATGTACTGAAGCTGGGCATTTAGAGCTCTAGCTCCCTGGTGGTCACAAAGTGATTGAGGAAATGAGGAAAGATCTAAGCAGCTGACAGCAGCAGCAGCAGCAGCAGCAGCAGAGCTTCCTGAACAAAAGGGGCATACCAACGGCATTTAAAATGCAATACTGTTACAGGAAATGTTATAAATATAGTGCATAGTGTTTTGGCGCACATAGGCTACAGTTAATGCAGTGGGATTTTTGAGATACAGCATGGAAAAGGTTTTAAATATTTTTACTTTTTTTTTTTATTAAAGATGATAAATAGCCTATTTATGGCTCTCTGTGGTAATGTGACATAACGGTAGCTAAGTTTGTTGCCATTATAATCCACGTTTAATGACATTTTCCTGACTATTTTTATTTTTCCTGGGTAGTAAGTTCTAAGACACCGGCGTCACAACAACCCATAGTCGATGCACTCCAGTGAACAACCTATGTATCATTCTGACAAACAAAAACATTAAACAACTGATAACACACAGTGTTAGGACTTACCGTAATAACTGAACGTAATTCAATGCAATGCGCGTTTATGTCCCCAGTGATGACAGTGTTGTTTTGTCCTGAAACTGTAACGTAAAGCGGACTTGGCTGTTCCGCGCTCCAGCTCGCGCTCAGCTGTTCACTACGCGCCTGTGCTGACACTAATACAGTTCACATGACAGCTTGACAGCCAATCACATTCGTCCGAGAGCGAACACGGCAGCCAATGAGAGCGCTTTGGAAAAAAAGACAGCGCGCGCGTGTGGAACGCCTGCGGGATCTTTCTGTTGTGTTGCGTTAAGGCTGCTTTCAGGTTTCACAGATCAAGCAGCGGTATTCCGTGCTGGTTTGTTGTAGGCGTGTTTTTGAGACATCATTTGGGGTTTTTTTTGTTAAAAAAAACAATTATAGATTATATAAGAAGTGGAAAAAAAATGCACAGGATTATACTGGAATAAAAATGATCTCGATTTTGTTCTCAAGCTACACAAAATATCTTTTGTATCACCTCCCCATAACTATTTTATTCTTTTCCTAATTTTTTTTAATTGCATTTCCTTCATATTGATCTTAATTTAATCCACACTACTTTACACCTGCTGCATTCTGCACCTTAAACAATTCGCCTCACACCTCCAGTGTTGACGGTTCGATTCCTGCCAGGGCCCTGTGCGTGCCGAGCTTGCACCCCTGTGCTGTGGGGGTTTCCTCTGGGTACTCCGGTTTCCTCCCCCAGTCCAAAGACATGCATGGAAGTATGATTGGCATGTCCAAAGTGTCCGTAGTGTATGAATGGGTGTGTGAATGTACTGTATATGTGATTGTGCCCTGCAATGGATTGGCACCCTGTCCAGGGTGTACCCACCTTGTGCTCCAGGCTCCCTGGTATATGCTCCAGGTCCCCCAGGACCCTGTAGGATAAGCGGTATAGAAAATGGATGGATGAATGTGTGTGTGTGTGTGTGTGTGTGTGTGTGTGTAAACTCAGGTAGGAATGTGTGCTGTTGTACTAGTGTGTAATGTTTATTGTCACTTATGTATATTGTGAGCTACCATGTAAGAACAAAAGACAAATTCCTTGTATGTGTAAGCATACTTGGCTATTAAAGCCAAGTTGTGCCAACTGAAGTTTTTGGGGTGTACAGGTGTATAAAATGAAAGTATTCCTGTACACATAGTAATTTGAATGCGATATATCAAACTTAATGTTTTCCAAATTGACACTATGTGGCCAAAAGTGTGTGGACGTCTGACTTTCACACCCATATGTGGGCCTTCCCCAAATTGTTGACACAAAGTTTGAAGCAAAAATTGTATAGAATAGTTTTGTATGCTGTAGCATTAAAATTTCCCTTAACTGAAGCTAAGATTCCTTAACCTGTTCCAGCATGACAATACCCCTGTGCGCAAAGCGAGGTTTATAAAGACGTGGTTTACCAAGGTTGGAGTGGAAGAACTTGAATGGTCTGCACAGAGCCCTGACCTCAACCCCACTGAACACCTTTGGGATGAATTGAAACACTGACTGTACCCCCCCCCCCCCCCCCGAAATCCGCACAGCCATGCTCGAAAATCTGATGGAAAGCCTTCTAGATGAGTTGAGGCTGTTATACTAGGAAAGGGGGAATAAATCTGGAATGAGATGTTAAAAAATGGCATATCGGTGTGATGGTCAGGTGTCCACAAACCTTTGGCCATATAGTGTACATTTAAGAATACCAGCATTTCAGTGATGTGCTTTTCTGTTGTGTTTGCCATATTTGGGACTGAATTTGTGGCTTTGCTGCATTATGCAAATGTAATTATAACTGAAAGATGACTAAAATTATTCACCTTACTGTGGACTAGAATAAACAGTACTTTGACAAAGTCAAGAAAAGAAACTGTGATCCTTATGTAGAGTCTCTTAAACTTATAATTTCTGTATCTCATACACGTCCCCACTCCCTATTCTGGAGAGTGCATTTAAAAAGCATATAAGAGCCCAGAATCCTACCACCTCTTCACATCCAGGTGGGTATGGTGTGAGTCATCAGGAGGAGAAAAAAAAACACCCTGTTTTTCATTATAAGGACTGTGATATCAGCTAACTAAATGTTGCTAATATTAGCAATACTTGCTGCTGAGATAAACTTCCCAGTAGTCCCATAACATAGCTAGCTAGTCACCTGCACTTCTGCTTGTTGAGGATGTGTTGTATGTATTGAAATATATAAGGGTAGTCAACTGTCAGTATAAATGCAATGCAATTTTAATGAAATACAAACACAGCAACATCAATGCAGTCAGTCTCTTATTCGCTATTCAAAATGGCAACGATTATACACTTTGACGTCACATGAAACGCAAGAATACTATATGTTTATGGTAGAGCTTTGTGCTAATCACTTCTTATTCATTATGCAAAAAAAGAGCTTTCTACATTTGTCTTGGATCTGCTGTAGATTACTGTTATTATCAGTACTATATTCCATCCATCCATCCATCCATCCATATTCTGTACTGCTTATCCTTACTGGGTCGCAGGGAACCTGGAGCCTATCCCAGTGAGCATGTGGCACAAAGCAGGGTACACCCTGGACAGGCTGCCAATCCATTGCAGGGCACACAATCACACACACAATCACACACACATTCATACACTACGGACACTTTTGGACATGCCAATCAGCCTACCATGCATGTGTTTGGACTGGGGGAGGAAACTGGAGTACCCGGAGGAAACCCTGGCAGCACGGGGAGAACATGCAAACTCCACACACACAAGGCAACGGCGGGACTCAAACCCTCAACCCTGGAGGTGTGAGGCAAACGCGCTAACCACACACTAGAGATGGTAAATTAACATGATTATTTAAACTAGCACTGTTTATGACTGTCAACCTCAATATTTCAATATATAAGGGTTTATTCAAATTGTTGCCTTCCTATATTTATATTCATTTATTCATTCATTCAGTAACTGCTTTATCTTGATCAGTGTCTTGGTGGATCTGGATTTGGAGTTCATCCCAGGAACATATGGTGCAAGGCAGGAATATACCACCCATCCACCAACCCACACCCACACTCACACACACACACACACACACACAAACACACAGGGCCAATTTAGAGCAGTTTATGCACCTACTAGCATGTTTTAGAAGGTTGGAGGAGGGAGGTATGCGTATCTGGAGAAACCCAGGATTGACCCCCTGAAATATTCTATATTACTAGCCACAGATTCAACCAATACTACTAACTAGTATTTGGCCACATACCAAACTAATTTCACTGGCATTCTAATTAAAATGGAATTTTATGGAAACTTCCCTATCCAGGTCACAGCCACCAAATCTGATTGTGTGCCACTATCATCTATGCCAAATTTCAATAAATTTCAAAGTTTCTACACCCACCACATCCGTGTCTCCTCCCTGCTATTCAACTACTACCCAAGAGTCTTTAGTGGAGGACCTGACTATCTAGCACAAAAGTAGAATTGAAATTAATCAAATACTCAAAGATGTACTGACAAACCACATGAAAACATTGTGTGGTGGGCTGCAGTGACGACACTATAAACCAAAAAATGTGGATATTTTAATATTTTAGAATTTTCTGATAGTTTAAAGCTTTTGAATTATTCATCATTTTGGGTCTTCCACTTCTTCTCCTTGGTTCATCTCTATTAACATAATATACAGTAAGTTTTTTATTCACTGCAGAACTTCATAATTAACTGTTTGCTAAAACTGGCAATATCCCCAAAAGGGGGTTATTTTCTTTCTACTTTGACAATCATTTTCCATGCTTTTGCTTATTCTTTGTATGTCTATTATTTTTAATATCCTTTTAACATGTTTTCAACCTCTCAACCATTGAATTTAGCAAATAAATTCAGACAGAACTCTCAAAGATTCCTCGGGACACAATTTCGAATATTCAGTTGTACAAGATGCCTTTTTCACTTTCATCTGCTAAGCCCATGCATCTCGATTAAGCGGTTGCAATAAGATGCCTACTAAAACCTAGCCCCAGATACAGAATAAATAATTATCTGAACCTTTCATGCTTGATTTCAAGATCATAATGCTTATTATTCAGTAACTACATGAAAAACAATACAAAGCTGTTAAGCTAAGCTATTATTTTTGGTGACTAATGGGGGAAGTGTAGAGTCATACATAGTTTAGGAGGTTAATATGTTGTTTTGTGTATGGCCACATTTTAACCACAATGGCCTTCCATATGCGCCTCCTACTGACCAGGACAAAGCTGCACAGAATTAAGAGATTATTCAAACATAATATGGGGCATTGGGTCCCACAGAAAACTATAAGCTTCAGAGACAAACTATCAAATAAATGCAAAATCTCAAATATCAAAATCTTTAAATTTTAATATACCTTGTATAAATATGATGAATTAAACCAGACTAAAGTTTTCAAAGATACAGTGGGGTCTAAAGGTCTGAGACCACATTAAAAATCTTTTTTTTTTTCATTTAAAATGTGAAGTAAAACAGAAGGTTTTAGAATTTTGAAATGTTTAAAGTAAAGAAAATAAATGTTTAATATCACAAATATTTAATATTAAAGGCTCTGCACTATTTCTATATGAAAAGTCAGATTTTCTTCCTGCGTAATCTCTTCTATTGAAACAGGTGTTCAGAAGACAATCTGATGGATTTGATCTAAAATGGATCATAAGGTTTTGCACAAATGTGCAAAAACGTATCATTAAAGCAAAAAGGGGACATACCACATACTAAGCACTGAAATTCATGCAAATAGTTCAAAGATTCCATTTTTCACTCAAGTTGTTGTTCATAATATAATTTGTAATAAATAAATGTATTAAATAAGAAAAGAATGCAAAATAGAAACATTTTCACTAGTGCTCTCAGACTTTTGGACCTCACTGTATGTTCTGTCCATTTATTACTTCTGTTTTTTTTAATGATTTATTTTTACTTTTTCTGAAACAGCAGATTTTGTGTCTTGTAGTCTGAAAAATCTTTTTATATAATGGCAGTCCAAACATTTCTAACAAATCACTAAGTCCACTTTTGGTTACTTCCATATCAACATCTTGGTTAATCCTGGGTCAAGTTCCTAATCCATTAAGATAACAATTATTTGATTACAGTAGTGGTATTCCTCATCCTTCACTAGTACCTACAGCTCAATATTTATTTTCCACACATATTTAATAATATATTTAATAATAATAATAATGATGATGATATATTTAATGACCAAAAAAACCCCCACAAAACTCTACCAAACAAGCACAAAAAATGAGGCAAAACAGTTACTTCTCACTGAAAACTTTGCAGTATATAACAGGTTTTTGTAATATTTGAGCATAATTAAACTGGTTCTTTCTCTGATTTGGCCAGCCGCTTTTCCAGGACTGCTGTGTTCACACGATGCATCATCAAAAACTGTCCATTCAGATGAAACACTGGGATGTCGTACTTGTATCTGTCATACCACACACTGTTCTCAGGAAGAGTAATGTCCACCTCCTGCAACATAAACTTCACAAGAGCAACAAACATTGCTGAAGAATTGTGCTCAAATGTGGAAATGTGCTGAATGTGATACTGGCTTAATGGAACGTGTGTTAATATCTTACCCTATGTTTATATGGTTCAAGCATTTCTTTTGCTTCATCACACAAGGGACATGGATCCTGTCAAAAATTGGTATTAATATTGCAGTTGATACTCAGATACTCTAATCATAATTACTTTAAATGTCTGGAAATTTACCTTTGTGAAGAGAGTTAAAATAGGTAAAGTCCTCTGTGAACAGGAAGTCCTGATGAATTGAAGCGATTGAGGCTTTATGTGGCGAAGAAGTTTGGGAAGTAGTGTGACCATGTCTGTAAAATAAATCAGATCCTTTACACGAATACTGTTGCATATTATTCAAGCGAACCCAGCCAACACAGAACATACCCCTGATGTGGTTCTACTTGTGTCATTTTTTTTTGTGGGACACATTTCATTATATTCTGGGGAAGATCTATTTTGGTTAACAAATTCAGCACTGTATTTGGGAACTGACAGGTAACGTTTGCCAAAGCTTGCTTTTAGGTACTCTTCTTTATAACTACAAACTAATGTTCTGGGGACATTCCCCAAAGGTTACGTTTGGTTTTATTTCTTGTATTTTCAATAGTTAAAAAGGAACGTGGATCGAATTCTATTCTGTATTACAGACATGATTGCGCATTCTGCAAGGCCAACAATGAATAATCAGGCCACAGATACATTTTTTCATTATACGATAAAATTTCAGTGGTCTTGTTGCCTACTCTGTCCAGGAATACATGCCCGAAAAATTCAAATTATTCCCTGCTGAAAATCTTTGTTATAATGGGAATTGTATTGGTTTTAATGGAAACTGTAATGGTCCCTGTGGGTCTCTACTATAATTTGTTGCCTTCTGTTGGTGGCGTCTATTATTAAGGACCAGTAATGGTATTGGTAATCTGATGGCTTGTAACGGTATTTGTATTGGAAGTCATTAGAATTTCTGTGATGATTTCTACTGGTTTTCTTTTTCAGCAGGGTTATAAAGGTTACCTGAAAACGTTCTCCGAACCATCACTGGTTACTGCAAACATAGTTAAAGGTTATGGGAACGTTAACAAAACGTCCTCTGTACCACAATGTGCAAATACATTACATTTCCGTATGCTATATGTCCATAAACTCTCCTCGAAACCGAAGGGGAACTAAATAAGATCTGTTTTAATAACGTTTCGGGAACCAAAAATCCAAACATCCCCTGAACGTTAGCTGGGAATGTATACAATATAAACGTTGCGCTCTGGTGACCCACGTGGTTTCACAATCACTTCCGGGTCGTTATTGAATGCATAAATTTAACTAAACTCACAGTAACAGTAAAATTATATAATACTTTCATCTAACAGAAATTGGACCACGTTTACAAATGGCATCAGCTTGCTATACTACGTCTAAGAGAAATAATTTTAGCACGGCCTTGCGTCCAACATAAATGAAAACAGACGCCCCACGTTTTTAAGACAATATGATATATACTATTCCTACAATTTAAACGTCCCACAGCAATAGCAAAACATGTCAGCAACTTTATTGACAGCTCTTCCTCTCACCTTAAGAACACACGCACTAATGCAGGATACGATGGGCGTGGCTTACTGCAAAAACAGCACTTCCTGTTCAAATGTAGTAGCTCATTGGTCAACAGAGCTGGCAATCATCTTCTTGACTCATGCTAAAACAAAACGGATTCAATCTGCTTTTAATAAGAACATTTACAGGTTTTCCTGTTAATGTACTTTTTGTGCAGATCCAAAAATAATATGCATCATTTTTGTGCCATTTACATGTCCTTTTTTTTTTTTTTTTTTTTTTTTTTAAACGTTTGGAAAACATTTGTAATAGGCTATCCAGAGGAGCCAAACATGTGGAAATGTTGAATATTTTATTTATTTATTTATTTAATTAATTTTTAAGAACAAAAAAGTAAGTCTTTTGGTGTGTTATGATAATGGCAACTACGTGTTTTATTCATTAAACTGTCAAAATGAAAGACTCTCCTCAAATGTTACTGTCTCTAATATTTAATCATATTGACAATGCCAGATTTCCTTTACTCTCATGCACAATACCTGAACGATTAAAAAAAAAAATCAAATTTGGCATTATCCTAAATTCCAGTGCTTACCATATTGGCTAGGCAAATAATGCCATATTTTGTATTAAGCTACTAAAAGAGGTTATAGGGGGAAATTAGAATGAGAGGTGACAGCAACTAAATGGTTTGTTTGTTTGCTGGTATGTTGTGGCTGTCAGTCAACAATGTTGGCTTCATTCCATTTCTTCATATATATATATATATATATATATATATATATATATATATATATATATATATATATATATATATATATATATATTGGCAATGGTAGAACTTTTGGTTGTTTCCATATCAATATATTGGATATTCATATAGGTTCATCCTCTAATTCATTACCAACATCAACTATGTTCACATTGCTTAAACCAGTGAACACTTCTTGTTTATTTTTAGCCTACATTCTAGGTCATTTGCAATCTTTCACAGAGCATCTTTTATGTTAACAACTGTGGGGTCACAAAACCAATTTACTCAAAGTGTTCTTTAAGAAATTGCTTGCATCAGCTTTAATGTCACTACCAATAATTCAGGTGTGCTAACTATGTAGTACTCTTTGTCTGTTTAATGTGACTGGATTCTGCTCACGGCTAAATAGGTGGTCATAAATTTGTCCTTGTTTCTGATGTCATTAAGTGTGCTGTTCTTAAAATTTAAAATAGCTAAAGGTTTACTTGAAAAGTCATCTAGCATAGATATTATTATAATTATATTACTATACATTCATATGAAATAGTCCTAATGTTCCACACTATAAACAATAAAGCATCCAGTGGAAAACCTTAGGGTGCCTTCTTCCTGCTGAAAAAAACAATAGAATCCATCACAGAGATTCTAATTCTAACAAACCATCTGCTAACCATTAAAACCATTACCATTATTGGTCCTTAATGGTGTCTACTAGACATAACATAAAAGGCAATAAATTACCAGTAGAGACCCACAGGGACCATTACAATTTCCATTAAATCCGATACAATTTCCATTATAACCATTAAAACCATAAGAAGTACTATGAGGGTATCTATTGTTTTTTCAACATGACTTCTTCTTCTTCTTCTTCTTATTATTATTATAAAAAGTTGAATATTTGCAATATTAAACTTTTCTGATGTCATTAAGTGGCCTCTTCCGGCAGCTTTATAGACTGTTAAGGGAAAGTTCCCGACCCTAAACATGTGAGAAGGATTGCATTCACTTCTCATTTTAAACAGTCCATTTGTGTCAGCCACTGTGCTCCACATGCTGTTATAGACTTAAAGCCTAATACTTCTGTTATGCTTGGTTCCCAAAGTGACACTCATTGGTTCATGATGTACAGCCACATAGTCTGGAATTTAATGATTTTTTTTATGTCATGATGATTGCTAAGATACATTTGTTATAGTATTTACTTTAGTGTAGTTATAAGAGCCTAATTAAGTTTCACTATGTAACACGTTTTGTTCCTGGGTAGTAAGTATTATTTTCTAATTGCTTATGCCTCAAAAACATAGACGATGAATATTAATCCCCTACGCTTCATGCTTTTGTGACCAGGACATTGGTAATGTGAAATTTCCATTGAGAAAATGGCAGAGAAAACAACAACATATGAATCAAAATTAAGATCATAATAAACGACTTATATTGTCCATGGTATTTCATTCAAAGTCCAGTATGTCCTGGTGGAAGCACTTGTCTTGCTCCTCTGAGTACACTCCTATGTTCTCCTTGAATTGATCCAGACAAGCATCAAGGATATAGACTTTGAGAGACATTCTGCAGCCCGTTGCACTGTAGTTCTTCACCAGAATCTCTGGGAAGCTCTGAACCACTGCAACAAAGCTGTTCAGACCGTACTAATATTGAACTCTTCACACAGATTTCCTAAAAACAATAACTGTTAAGCACTAAAACAATATTTGATTATTCTGTTGGAAAGCTCCTTGGACTGAGATGCCAAAACTTTACACTAGGTGGCGCCATTTCTCTTCATTTTCTATCATGACTTAAGCACAGTTACAGATTCAGTGATGGTGATTTGTAAAAGGCCTGTAAAATACAAAACAAAAAACAAAAACAAAAACAAAAAACAACAAACAAATAAACAAAAAACATTTGTAAAAACATATGAAAGAGTTAACTTTACAGGGATTTAAAAGGAATTAAACCTGTTTCCTTGTCACGTACATTAAACGAGATTTCAGTGCGGTTAGACAATGTAGATTGATGTATATGATGTGTGTGTATATATATATATGTATGTGTATGTATGTATATATATATATATATATATATATATATATATATATATATATATAGATGATATGTGGTTAAATAATGTGGCTAGACAGTGATAAAGTGTTTTATTTTTGGTTGAATATAGCATATGGTTTGTTCTGTCCGAAAAGTTGAAGAACATGAGCCCTTAAAGTGGCTTTTCTCCCCTCAGTTCTCCAAGTTGAAGTGGTTCTCCTCCTCTCCATTGCTATGCTAATCAGCCGTGCTGCTCTGAGCTCTGAGCTCCACACTGCACTGCACGCGCTCTGTCCCGTCACAAGTTAGGAGATGCTCACAGGACTTCTGTGTTTCTTCTTCTGAAAACACGTCCATGTCTCATCGCTTGACGAGACTCGCGGTTTGTTTCATAGCTGTCACTGTAGCTGAAATCTGTGGAAGTATCTCCGTGTGTACTGAGCACCGAATTTGAGGAAACTTTCATCTTGGAAACTTTGATCCGAGTGCGCGCGCCTCAAAGCGGACCCATGAGTTTGGACCAAGTTGGTACTTTCGCATAGAACTGGTGAGATCTCTCTTTGGTTTAGCTTTATGTTTTATTGGCTAATGATTAAAAAAAAAAGTTTTAAAATCTGATGCATGTTCATTAGGTTGCTTGGTTTAAAGAAGCGATTAATAGTCCCTTTCCGTGATTTGCAGGTGTCTATGCAGTTTTATTGTATAATAATCAGACAGAAGAAGGGAGATCGTTGTTATGTTTGTTAGACGTTTGAAGAAAGCTCTTCATTTCTTCAGTCATTTTTGGGAACTGTTTAAATTATTCTTACATTTAAAAATCAAGTTATGGCACTTTTACACTTTACAATTTAAAATAGCTAAAAGTTTACTTGAAAAGTCATCTAGCAGAGATATTATTATAACTATATTACTATACATTCATATGAAATAGTCCTAATGTTCCACACTATAGACAATAAAGCATCCAGTGGAAAACCTTAGGGTTTCTTCTCCCTGCTGAAAAAACCCACACACACAAAACAATAGAATCCATCACAGAAATTCTAATGGTTTCCACTAAAAATACCATTACAAACCATCAGCTAACCATTAAAAACCATTACCATTATTGATCCTTAATGGTGTCCACTAGACATAACATAGAAGGCAATAAATTACCCGTAGAGACCCACAAGGACCATTACAGTTTCCATTAAATATGATACAATTTCCATTATAACTATTAAAACCATTACATGTTCTATGAGGGTATCTAGTGTTTTTTCAACAGGACTTCTTCTTCTTCTTCTTCTCCTTCTGCTTCTTCTTATTATTATAATAAAAAGTTTAATATTTGCAGTAAGGTTCTTGGAGGCATCTTGAGGTTTGCACTGGTGAGACCAACTGGAGAACCCTTTAAAAAAATCATCCAGAACCCGTTTGTTTTTACAGATCTTATTAGTGCATCACATGCTGTGATTCTCAGTTGAAATAGAAACGGTTTTCACTAATATTAACCAAAATGTAGTTTTCATTTCTGTTTGTGGACCAGTGCATTTTAGCAGTGGAGGTCTGTGAACAAAAATAATTGTCATGACGGTATTTCACTGCTGCACTAAAATAATTTTCTTGTTATTATTACTCTATGCCGCACTGCTTGTTTCCTCTGGTGAAGCTTATAACTAGTTTACATTCATAAATTTCCTGTTCTGAATGTCCTTCTCACAGTCTGGATAAATTCTGCAGAATTTTCAGCTAAGATGTGGGACACATCAGTGCGTTCAGGACTGTTTACATGCAGGAAGTGTTGCCAGTGCCCTTAGGGCTTGGCACTAGAAGTGAAGAGCTCCTGCTGTGGTGCGCTTTGTCCCTCTATGGGATCCACAATCACGTGACTGGTTTGAATGGAGAAGCGGACTGTCTGTCCACGGGCGAAAGCTCATGCTGCTTGATTATACATCATGCACTCTTGAGAAAGCCTGACAAAATGTTCATGCTGCATTTCAAATATATGATGGGTGTGGATGTGAAGTGATCAGTGCAATCATACTTACAATCTAGCCATGAGTAAGTCGGTTATTTTAAGCATGCGCATTTTTGGAAACAAAAGTGGTGTAATTTTCTAACCAAGCACATTTAAACAAGTGTACTAAACAGTGTGGCAACATGATCTTTCATCAACAGTCACTGTATTCTTTAATCGACTCGCTCTGCTTGCTCTCAGCTTGGATCAGAAGGTTTTTTATATCTGCTTTGAAATAGATCCACTGGTTTGTGTTGTGCAGGATTGCTTGCCTGATTTGGTGCCATTTATGTTCAGTCTGAGACTCGATATATTATTGACAGGATGGATAGAAGGATGCTTACAAAGGAACTTGCACTATATTGTCTTCATAAAAAGATAAATGCAATGACAAATACGTGACTCCATTTACAATTACTAACAACTGATAAGTCTTTTTCAACTTCATCAAGAATGATGGTCGTGATAGGATGTTGTGTTTTTGTTGTAATATCTTGACCAGCGGCGTTTTATTATTGTAGTATGATCCGTGTTTTTGGGAGTGGTAAGTTGCTCCAGATGGTTGCAATAAAAAGAGAATTATTCCATGGTGTAATTAAAGGGCTTGCTATCATCGAGCTTCAGTTTACCATCTTCTGGTAGATAAAAATATGCCAAACCATTGAAAATGGTTGAATTCTGTTTGCTTCTTGTTTTAAATATGTGGAATTCTACACAAATCGCTTCTCTCAGCTTCTCATGAAGCACACTCATTGCTCATGCATCATAAAACAACTGGAAATCGGAAGCTATTTTTATCCAGTAAGACAGTGATTTTATACTTTGATGACAAGAAAGAAATAGTTCTCAAAATATGTTTATAGCTCGATAACTTAAAAATCACAGGATAGTCAGTTAGAGACTTACAAAACTGTAAGATGTGTGTAGTTATATTGAGTGACTATGGACAGCTGTGAACTCTGAATAGTGTGGAATGTGGTGCATGCCAACTCAAGTGGTTTCACTTCATTCACACACAGTTTTGGATCTGAAAAATCAGCAGAATTTTGTAGTCTATTTAACTTCATAAAGACAGATGTGTTTTGGGAGTGCTCAGTGGGAATGGCTCAGAGAGATGCTGTCTGACTGACAGGCACACATTGCTGCGTTTACTGGCTGCTTTAGTGAACGGTGTGGGAACTCAGCAACCTCCAGTGCCATAGAAATGCAGAGCTCTGCCCTGATTCTCTCACTGGATAAAAAACTTTGGTTACCAAGTTTGGGCTGTGGTGCTTTTATGCTTTACTGGTGTTATGGAGAAGAGCTTTAGTCTGTATTTAAGTCGTTAAACCATGCTCCAGTACTCTCACAGGGAAAGTTTGAAGTACTTCCTCAGTGCTGTCCTTGACTGTCCCAACGTCACAACAGCTTAAAAATAACCTGAATCCGCTCAAACCGATCTTCAGACCAAACCTTAAAACCATGCAAGGTTTACACCTAGTTTACAACTAGTTAATAATTTAGATGTAGACAGACCTAAAGAAGAATTCCAACTGTCTGATCTAAGATATTTACCACATGATGCAAAAATGTAAATATAAAGCACAAGATTTAAGAACTACGTACCATCCTGACCATCCATGATTATGGATTATATAATCCACGTCCTTAACAAACATCAGCCTGTCCTTTGCTTTAAAAAACACTCCAATGACTAAAATAGATGATATATTTTTACTTCTGACGATGGATGGTGTCACTGCTAATGAAAACGTGTTATAGGAATTTAAAGTGATCACTTGTGAAGAACTCACTCATAAGTCCTATTTAGTTTAATGTCACACTCCAGCCAAAAAATATCCATCCATCATACTGCTTATCCTAAACAGGGTCATGGGGGAGCCTGGAGCCTATCCCAGGGCACAAGGCAGGGGGACACCCTGGATGGGTTGCCAATTGACATTCACAGTCAGCCAACAACACACGTCTTTGGACTGGGGAGGAAACTGGAGTATCCCCCAAAGCATGGGGAGAACATGCAAACTCATGCGTGCACACCAGGCAGAGGTGGGATTCGAACCCCCAACCTTGGAGGTGTGAGGCAAACGTTTCTTGTCTGGAAAGATGGCACTTTCTTTTTGTAAAACATTTTTTATGCCATCTAGAACTCTAATCCTTTCACTGTTTTGTCCCTCAGTGGAGCCCTTAAAAGTTCTGCAGCGAGGGTTCCAGGCAGAACCACTTTAAATCTAAGAACTCAACAAACAAAATAACCATTAAGAACCATTTCATTGGTCATCAATTTACAGATGCAGCTCAAAAAAATTAGAATATCATGGAAAAGTTCATTTTTCTCTGTATCCATCCATCCATCCATCCATCTTCAACCGCTGACTCCTTTTCAGGGTTGCGGGGGAACCGTAATTTAATTCAAAAAGTGGAACTTTCAGATATTCTCGATTCATTACACATAAAGTGAAATATTACAAGCCTTTTTTTTTTAATGTTTACGGCATACAGCTCATGGAAATTTAAAATCCAGTATCTTAAAATATTACAATAAAGAATTTATAATACAGAAATGTCGACCTTCTGAGAAGTATGTTAATTTATGCTCTCAATCCTGCTTTTGCATAAATTACTGCATCAGTGCAGCGTGGCATGGAGGCAATCAGCCTGTGGCACTGCTGAGGTGTTCTGGAAGCCCAGGTTGCTTTGATAGCGGCCTTCAGCTCGTCTGTATTGTTGGGTCTGGTATCTCTTATAGATTCTCCATGGGGTTCAGGTCAGGCGAGTTGGCTGGCCAATCAAGCACAGTAATACCATGCTCAGCAAACCAGTTACTAGTAGTTTTGGCACCGTGGACCAAGTCCTGCTGGAAAAGGAAATCAGCATCTCCATAAAGCTTGTCAGCAGATGGAAGCATGAAGTGCTCTAAAATCTCCTGGTAGACACTGCATTGACTCTCGACTTGAGAAAACACAGTGGACCAACACCAGCAGGTGACATGGCACCCCAAATCATCACTGACTGTGGAAACTTCACACTGGACTTCAAGCTACTTGGATGCTGTGCCTCTCCACTCTTCCTCCAGACTCTGGAACCTTGATTTCCAAATTGAAATGCAAAATTTACTTTCATCTGAAAAGAGGACTTTGGACCACTGAGCAACGGTGTTTTGTGTAAAAAGGTGTTTTGAGTGAATTAGCTGATTAGAGCTCTTCTCAGGACGGCATTGTTGTATTATAAATTCTTTATTGTAATATTTTTGAGATACTGGATTTTTTCCAGCATCTCATTTTCAAGAACTGTAAACCGTAAGCCACCTGTAGTGGTCTCTGGATGTGCGACTAAAAAAATTCTTAATGTTTTCAGACTATGTCATCAGATGTTATCATTTCATCTATGTATTGTCTTATAAATAAAGTCAACCAAAGAGTGCAACAAAAATGGATAAAATTGGCTTCTATGATGTTGATATTAACACAATATCATGCAGTTTAGTGATCTATAAATTGAATAATAATCCAAGATTGTAACCAAGTGACCATGTGTTATGCAGACATCATGGTTCATTGCGAAATAAACCTTTTGGAAATGTTCTTGTCCGGAATTAATTAATTGCTGTTGGAATGTAACCATTTTGGTGGAGCCTTGCAAATATTGTTTCACAGACGTCACCCTGGCAAACTAATAGAGCTGTATTACTTGTGCTGAGAAGAAACGAGCTCTCGCTTCTGTCCTCATGATTGTGTCAGAAGCCACTTACATGTAAAGTGGGTAATCCTGTATTTTCTCCCCAGGCTCTTCTAGAGCTCTTAAAGGTAGAAGACATGCTGTATATGGTTTTGGTAGACGCAACACTCATTTCCAGATCCACTCACATCAGTTAAAATACTGTCTCCAGCTTACTCTTGGCCCTGGATTCCCTCGATCTGGGGCTGGGCAGACGTCTGTGAGACATAACATTTGGTAAAACCATATCCTCATGCTGGCATCTATAAAGCACATGTGCATGAAATTTGAGATTAACTTCAGAGCGGAAGCACAGAGCATAGCGCAGACCTCATTTGAAATAATCTTTTGGAGCACTCTTGAGGTGGGATGATTGTAGCTGTAGCTGTTGGGTGTAAACCCAAAATGAACACCCGTAAGTTTCAAAGGATTCAAGCAGGTCCAAAAAAGGGCCATTTGATGGCATTGGAGGGAAAGAATCCCATCACATAACACATGCCCGAGGCACCACCTGTCCCCATAAAAAGAGAACCGAGGACAGTTTGGAGAGAGAGCAGTTTAATGCAGCATTCTGTTGAGTTTTTAATTAGCCCCCTGAGTGGCTTAGCCCATGGACAACCCCTCCTTCACTGCCTGTATGCTCTGAAAGGCTCAGGCAGAGCGCAGCCTGTGACTTGAAAACTAATTATTCTGGGTGAATTTTTTTGGACCAGAAATGTGGCTCGGGGTTACATCTGCTTCTGTTACCAACCTGCCGAACAAATGTTTAGCAGGACCTTTTACACTGTTGTTTTACCCGTGGACGGATTCCCACTGGAGTGACATGTAAACTTTCTAATCAACTGTCTCACTTGCCATTGATTTAAAAAAAACAACATTTTTTAACCATTGCACCAAGGCTAATGTAATTCGTAAGTATGTGATGAAATCTCGACTCAATATACTGTGTATAGTAGTGAAAGGTGAACTTCCCCTGTCTGTCAGCCGTGTTTGGGACATGCTGTTATAGTAAAATAATCAAAGATGGGGTGAAGTGATGTGACCAAACGTGAAGTAAAGTAAAGACTGTTACCATGCTAAAGGTGATTAAAGTTGCCTCAAGCCTGTTTGTCCACTTATACCACAGCAATGTTTTAATTTATTACATTTACATTTTAATGTATGAGATTTTACATTACTTTACCAAGGTTACAAAGCTGACTGTTACAAAGCTCTGACACTGGAGGCTCCTTCCGTAAATGTTAAATTAACATATTCTTACTGAAAGCTTCACCATATCACATCAACAATTATAGGCTCATCTTTGCTAAATAACAATACTTAAAATAAAAAAAAATTTAAACAGCTCATTTAACCCAGAGCTTTTCATTTGACTGATTATATTTGAGTGAATGTAGACATACTAGATCTCTTTCTGTTTTCCAGGCCTTTTGCTTGTTTCTGAGTTCTATGCTAGTATAGAAAGTGGAATATGAAAATGTTTTGACTGGACCGAACTTGCCACTGGGCTTCAAATCAGCATTCCTGAAGGAATCCTGTAATGTGTGTAGATCTTTATAACAGATGTGAGAGGGCATTGTTGTGCTGTGTGCAGCAGCAGATAAAGTGCATATTTAATATATTTAATGCACAGCACTAATGCATAGAGGGTTTTCTTGTTTCTTGTACCTTGTTCAGGTAGAACCTCTTTCCAAAATGAAACCATTAACAACCCAAAGAACCCTTGAGGAACTGTCAGTAAAAAGGGTTTCTCAAGGGTTCTTTAGGTTGTGAATGCTCAATTTTGGAAAGGGGTGCTACTTGAAACGAACAAACAAACAAAAACAACCCTCTGTTGTAGGGTTCTACGCCAAACAAAGGAGTAAAACAACAAGAAAGTATTAAAAAAGAAAAAAATACATGTTTATATAACAGATAAGCATAGTAAAAAGTAGAGTGCACAATAAGATATGAATAACAAAAACAGTATTTTGCAACATTAATGAGCTGAGTAGATCTATTAATGGGGCTATTTTTCTCCGTACTGAATGAGATATCATCTACATGACATTTGAAGCCTAACATTCAGATATCTCTGAATAGCCAACACTGATGTTCACCAGAGCAGAACCCTCGTGTGTTAGAGAACAAATATTTAGGGATGTTCTATCTGCCCAGTGGCCTGAGCTTGGAAACACTTCAGAGCACACAATCTCTGCTCATAAATAGATCCTGCGTAGCATTAGGGCTTCAGTTCTGTGTCTCAAAGTCCCAAAATCCTCTCCTTCAGGCACCCCAGAGTGTATGGGCCTCTTCAGACACCACAGCAGTACCCTTGTTTGTGTGACCCCCCAGTTGTTGGAGGGCTTTGCGCCTGCAGCTGTGTCCAGCCAGTTAGGTGAAACCAGAGCAGGGCAAGTGCTGCTGCTTCCATTCACACTGTCGAGAGCAGCCCGGTCTCGCACTCTTCACTCTTTCTTCCTCACAGAGTCATCTTTTAGGCCCACTCAGAGGCTCGCGCTGTAAAAACGTTACTGCTTCGTAGTGTCACTGGGTTGCTGCTATTGTAGTAACACGACACCAAAGATCAGAGGGAATTCATCTGGTGCAGTTGTGCATGCTAAGCAGATACCATGCCTGGAGAACAGTTATTGAGTAAATGAGTTGCAGAGAAAGTGTTGGAAATGTGTCTAGAATGCTGGGAAGCTTTTAAAACGGACCCACATTTTGTTCCTTGTCATTCTGAGCATAGAGTAATTGATTCTTATTTGATTTTTGCATGTTAAGTAATTCTATATCTATGAATATATACCTTTCCACGTGACACTTCTACGTTAACTTGGAACGTTAGCTTTGCGTTCCTTGCATTGTTGTCCTAAAAAGTTTTGTTTTGGCTTCAGTTATTTCTTGACATCTGTTTTTTCTATTAAAAGACATAGATGATCTTTGCCACAGAATGAACAGGACATACCAGCCTTGTTCTTTCTTTTGAAATGGCTAACCGTGTTGGAAGAATGTCCATAAACATGCAAATCTTGTAGACAATGGTGTGTTGCAGATGATATAACATAATCTGGGCCTGAGGTCAACAGGAATAATGATTTTATACGTAATGAGTACTATGTATAATAAAATCTAGATAATTGCCAAATTGTGGCTTTTGAAAAAAACAAAACAAAACAAACAAAACAAACAATTGGTGAGTAATTATTGCAGTGAGCGTTTTTTGCAGTGAGCCACAGTTTGGGTTTCTTCTAGTTTCATCTCATTCGAGCTGTTTTTCTGAACCTAGCGTAGCCGACTGAGGTGTGACGTGACTATTGATGGCGGTGGTGCTTTGTCCGATTAGTTCAACAGGAGGAATTTGTTCAGCAGGAGAGAGCAGCCTGCTTTCAGCATTGCCGTTAGCTGCGAGAGAGCTCTGAGTTGTCTGAGACAAAACAGTGCCAGTGTGTTAATGACATGTGCCTCGGCTGGCAGCAAAGCAGCCATTGTCAACGCAGCCCCGAACTGCCACACTGTCCTGTCAATCATGTGAGCAGAAAGCACAGGATGAAGAAGATCGATTGCGTGCAACTACACACTTTACACGCAGAAGATCTGATTGAACACATCTGTTACGGAGCACTGAAAACAATTTGATCGCAAAATCCTAAGTGCACTTTAACTTTATTTTACACAAATACATGAATGCATGAATGGTTGTTCTTCATTTATTCAAAGCTGAATGAATACTGTTTTCAAGCATATGCTGTATATAGAAGCATGGTCATTACTCCTGGGCTTACTGTTGACTTCAGCATACTGTAAATGTAGCAATGTTTTGTCTATCACAATTTAGGAAACCCATAATGAGATGGTGTATGTTGAGACATTTTTGGGGGATCCCACAGCAAAGAAATTTGGGAAAGGCGTGGGAAATTGGAAGCAACTAGGCCTGCTCTCTTGACAGCTTACTGAACACAAGGCTTCCTGCCTTTCAGTGGTGAAGTCTTAACCTCCTGGCAGTGGCACCAGGTTTTGGACTGAAATATCCTGGTACAGTGGGTTGAGGTTTTGTTCACACCAAATATACCAATGCTTCTAGTAATACTTGGTGAAGTTCAGTAGCTGCATTTTGTGAGATGTTCTCAGGAACAGTTTCTTATCTGCAGCCCTTCCACATTTCATAACTTTAAAATCACAAGAATCAACGACACTGTGCATTTTAGAAACTATGCTCAAGCTTCCATTCCTTGCTAAAATTACAACTGTTCCAGACTTATCAACTTCATATTATGGCCCTAATTTTATTTAATAATATTTTAAAGTGTTTATGTATTTATACATAATGTAATGTATGTAAATAATGTAATGTAATGTAAATAATGTATTTATACATCATCTGACTTGAGATGAATGCAATGAAAATGGACCTGTGGCTTGATCTTTAAAAGTCGCTGTTGTTACTGTTGTGTTAAGCGTCGATCATTATGCACAGTGGATAGTGTAATAATTAAACATATGGCTCTAAGTCTGGTTGTATAAAAATGATACATACAATCAGTACGTTTACATGGACAACAATAATCCGATATTAACCCAATTAAGACGATACTCTGATTAAGAAACTATCACGTAAACAGCGAATTCTGATTACCTTAATCCGTGTAGGTAAGTGCGCGGTTTCGGACGCAGCCCACGGCTTCAAGCAGTCGTCTATTTGCACGTATAACATGACCATTAATTAATTACACTTGACGCTTTCGTAAAATTAAAAATGAAACACCCAAAACTGTATACGGTACCATAACGAAGACGAACGTATGTCGAAACGTGAAATTCTGGAGGCAATGTCGGACGGCGTGACGTGGGGATGTAATGACGTGTGCCGTTAATCAATCTATGTTCTATAACGTAAAACATGAACATAAAAGGAATATTCTACTCAACTCATGTAAACACCTTAATCTAAATATTGTCTTATTCAGAATAAGGGCAATAATTAGATGTCCATGTAAAAGTAGTAAGTGATGACAGTCACTCTCTCCCCTGTCAATCACACTAGCCAACTGTAGGCATCTGTGAGCACATGTATGCAGATGGGGTCAGATAGCACTTTCCTCCATGTATGTTACACTGCCCTGTGATGCAGCATGAACAGCAGTCCGAAAAGATTGGCCCTCGTCTTCCCTGATAGGGCAGATCTGGCTGGTAAACTGGCCAAGAGTAAATTAGGGAGAATTTGGTGGGGGGAAGTATTTATAAATAGCTTTGCCTAAAACTTTCTGCCTTTGCCAGGAGGTTAACAAGTGAATGACAGCAAACATCCATCATAATCCATGGAAACAGCTATCATAATCCATGGATTTGAACCTGAGGTCTGAATTACAGGGGGTAGTCCACATGGGCCAGCCTAAGAATATAAATGAGCTTGAAATGTTGTGTATGAAAGAGTGGTCCAACATCTTCTATAAGTGTCCCTAACCTTGCAACACAATACAGGCTCAGTGATGGTATTCTCCTGTGGGGAAGCATTATCAAATAATAATCATGGGGTGCTGACCATTTTGAAACCAGTGTTTTGCAGAAGAAATACTACTCAAGAAAACTACTCAAGAAAACTTAAACATGTTCAAAGGAAACTACACTGTGTCCATATGTTGAAGATCAAAATAACACTCAGTTCATGTGTTATTCATTTTCTGTTTCATTTTGTACAAGTGATTCTGTAGTGAAATGAAACCTTATATCTTCATACACAGGTTCATTCAGCGTTGTCTATTTTTAGACAGGTAACTCACCGAAACATTCAAAACAAACATTATAATCTGGTTCAGTTTGAGTTAGTAAATGGCAAATGTTTAATGTTCTTTGCCCTTTAGTACAGAATTTAAATCCATATTTCATAGTGGGATCTAGCTTCTTGGATGGTGAATAGACTGAGTGACACTGCTCTAACAGAAACAAAGAGCCTATAAAGAGTAAAAACACAGAGTCTGAGAAAGTATGACCCATGCACAGACTAGATGAATACTCTTCAGTAAAGCAATAGCTAAAATGAAAAAAAGGAAAAGAAAACCAACAACATATGTTTGGAAAGACTGTTTAGGAAGATTAGAAGAGAGACTCTGTATTTGCGTCTGTAGTGTACTTTAGAAGATGATATGAAATTCATTTCCCAGTACAGAGAAAGAAATCCAGTTACTCATTTACTGTATAAAGGAAACCTAAAGGCACTTAGTCAGTAAATGTTGTGCTCTAAATCTGTATGTGCAACCTTTCAGAGATTTCAGAATTTGTTGCTATGTGTTCATACCAGTCTATCTGTGTGTGTGATTGCTCACGGATATTTTGCATAAAACTACATAACAGATTTGGCAAGACTTTCTCTTATGTCTGTTTTTATCCTGAATCTTTAGTTTTGGAGTGTAATAGTTATAGCTTTTGTATTATACACTATATGGTCAAAAGTTTGTGGATACCTGACTGTCACTCCCATATGTGGTTCTTCCCCAAACTGTTTCCACATAATTGTAAGCACACAATTGTCTAGAATGTCCCAAACATGTTCCAGCATGACAATTCCCCTGTGCACAAAGCAAACTCCATAAAGACATGGTTTGCCAAGGTTCAAGAATGAAGAACGCAAGCCTGACCCCTGACCTCAACCCCACTGAACACCTTTGGGATGAATTGGAAAGCTGATTGCACTCCAGGCCTTCTCTCTTGACATCAGTGCCCAACAAGTCTAACGTTCCTGTAGCAGAATGGGCAAGTCACTACAGCAATGTTCCAAAATCTAGTGGAAAGCCTTCTCAGCAGAATGGTGGTTATTATAACAGTATTATCACAGTCCCATTATCACAGGGTTGTAGGTTCGATCCCCGATCCACAAGCCTCCACATGCCGAAATGTCCTTGGGCAAGACATTGAACCCCAAGTTGATCCTGCTGGCAGGATAGTGCATTGCACGGCAGCTCTGTTGCCATTGGTGTGTGTGTGTGAATGGGTAAATGAGAAACAATGTAAAGCATTTGTAAAGAACTGCTAAAGTTAAAAGGTGCTATATAAGTGCAGACCATTTACAAAGGGGGACCAACTTCAGGTTAATGCCCATGGTTTTAGAATGGTCACATATAGGTGTGATGTCCACATACTTTTGGCCATATAGTGTATTTTCATGTGTTTTTGATGGCATTCAACAATTGCCTTAAACTAAAGTTTCAAGTCAGCATGTTGTCTGATTTTTTTTCTCAGTACAGGGAAGTGTGTACAAATACAATTGTCCATGTCTCTTATATACTACAGATGGAGACAGAGAATATATTGAAATATATTGAAAATTATTATGTTCATTAGGAAAAATAACAAGTACTTTTTTTTATCTCTTTTTGAGCACATAAAAAAAAAACAACAGTATTATTTTGATAAAGTTAAATAGCTCCTAAAGAGCACCTTTTGTATCTTTGTTGATTTGGATCCAGTGCAGAGATAATTAGAATACTCCAGTAATTTCTTTCTCTTGTGTTACTGTAATCATACAGCTGTTTATTATCCTAGGATCTCACTAGACTTTTAGTACTTACAAGAGTGTCTGGTGCATTTCATCACCATCGTTAGACCGACATGGCAGATAACCAAACACACACCTTTACCCACAGCCCATTAGTAAGCATGCACATTTTACTCACCACTAACATTTTCAAACAAAACTCTGTAAATAATATACTAGAGACTGAACTTCATTAACCATTTCAACGCTGTTACTGTATGTGTCTCTGGAAGGTCACAATATGTTACTCTGTTTCCCTTTTGGAAACATGACAGTGCAGCGAGACGGTCAGATTGCAACCTTTATGATTATGAAGCTTGTGGGTAGAATTGGGCACAAAGATATCACGCGCTCTGTGGCCTGTGGGAAAAGCATCTGCGGCGGAGACTCTCATCATCGGCTAGAAATGTATTTGGTGATGCTAAATCAATGAATGAAAAGGCATTAGTGGGCCTGTTGAGTCACTTCAAATGAGGGTGTCTGCCAAATGTGAATGTATTTGCAGTATATGGCTATTGTTGTGTTTACTGTGTAGAAAGAACACTCAGGTTGCAGTTAGGAACAAAAATAGAACATTCACCAAGTGCTTTTCATTTGTTTATATGTTTTAATGTTTCTTATTGCCGGAAGGTATTTCCCACAATGATGTTCTCCCTCCTGTGGCGCTGTGCCTCTGTCCTACTGGGCCTGTCATGCTGCCTTATGGGAGTGACGTCATCACTGAACCTGGAGGACCCTAACGTCTGCAGCCACTGGGAGAGGTATACCACCCCACTCCCCACCCACACACATGTGCAGGCCAAAACTTTAGACTTTAATGTAACACACGTTTAAAATACTGCACGACCTGCCTTCTGTATTGTCATATATTATCTGTAATATGAGAAAGAAATGTGAAAATTGGCCCATATCAGTGTGAACTGGGACGAACTTGTAAATCTTAGACCCAAACAAGGCGTAAAATTCGCAGAAAAGAACAGCATGTGACTTTTTCCCCACTGGTGTTTATGATAAGTGTCTGGCCCAAAGGCACATCAGTATTTAATATGGTGAGACTTTATTATATGACATCTTTTCCATCCCACTAGACTCGTTTCTGATTATTCAGTAATACCTCAGGGTTAGTGACAGGTTTTCTTACTAATGTGACAGCTCAGAATAGAAATGTCTGAGTGATTTGCTAAAAATAACTGATAATAGCTGCAGCTCCTTTACAGTTATTGCACTAAAAATCTAGAGAAAGGCCATTTAAAGTAAGGAAAATGTCTTTCAAATACAGTAGAGTAAATAAATAATACAAGACATCTGATCCAATTCGAGTGACTTGCTTCTGATAATTAGACGTAGATTTAGACCCTGACTAGAATAAATTATTGAATTTTTGGATAAGTGAGCTAAATGATATTCCGTAAGAAACTACAGTAAAGCATTTCGTAGTTTCCTCGTATGTATTGTGTGTGTTTAGCCACTTACTGAGCCTGCATTGCTGAATAAGTTCTCTCATCAATGACAGGCACAGACTAGCTGAATATCTGGACTCCAGAGCCCTTGAATATAAAGAACTAGCTCATAACCGTGGCGTACTAATGGACTCTGATCTCAGTTTTAGCAGTCAGGTCAAGGCAGTTACTAAAATCAGCATTTTATCACCTCAAATACATCAACAAGATATCAACAAGATTTCTGATTAAGCCAGACCTGAACCTTAATTCTAGCAGGATTGATTACTGTAATGTTCTCCTTGCCTGAATTTCACTTTAATAAGTACAAACCCTAATTAAATGCTTATACCGATGAAATATTTAGGCTTAAGATGTAAACAATTAGCTTTCAGTTTATTCACCCCTCCACTTCACACAGGAAGAAAACACACTGGAGCTCACAAGCATACAGTACACTCATACAGTCTAGTCTATCTCTTTGACACACACGCACAAAGTTTTAATAGGCAGAAGATTCCGGCAGCCAGATTTAGGAATGACTCAAGAATCCATTAAAGCAGATTGAAAAAGAACAAAGGTGGAGGCTGCTTTCCCAGATAGATTTACTTTCACTGAGTAATGCGTGGTAACAGCTGCAGTGCTTTGAGCAGCCATGAAGAGGAAGGCTGTTGAACAGTGCCTGCAGAGACATAGTGTGAGTGTGAGTGTGGTCTGGGCTCGTTTCTTAATCGATGGTACTTACTACCACTTAGTCACCACTGTTCATGCCTGTTGAGGATGTTTTAAAATGGCACAGAAACACAAATAATACAGAAATACGCAATCATGAAAATGATCTCAAATACGTATTTATGCAGAAATTCTGAAATAAGGCATAGCCTTGTAGTGTGTCAAAGCAGTGTGAATTCACCTTCACTGAAGCAGTATTCGTAAAATTCTTAAGTCTTGACAATAGCTTCTGTTTTGGTCCGCCAAATATCAGACCGTACAGGATTTCATAGATTTCAGAGTTTTCACAGAGTTTTCTTTTTTGTGATCATTGCAGCCAAAAACGCTTGATTTTGCTGCGGCTTTTTTCAAAATGTGCGCTGTAATTTTTTGTGCCTTTTTTTTGGTGTGGAAAACTACTCGAATTGGCGAAATCGCAATCGTACGACATTGTTTTTCATGGTCTTTGGTAGTGATGTCTGTTGGTAAATCAGACCTTTCAGCTGTACTCATGTTCGACACACATGAATCGAAGAGGGCTTTGAATGAACGCGTGTTGTGATGACGTCACATGGCGTGTCTTGCGCAAAATCTGCAGTAATTTTGAAAAATTGCAAGCTGGTCAGAATATTGAGGAGTTTGCATAATTTTGCGTTCATTTCCATGATTGCAAAATTGCGAAATCCTTGAGGGACTGAAATGTGCATGAATGAACTATTTATTCCCTTATAGGTTCTCTTTCACAAACCTTTCAAGTGATATTCTTCATATCTGTTCAGAAAAAAAACCCCCTGCATACTCATGTCTGTGAAAAAAGCCTGGAGTAAAAAAGTACATCATTAGGATCATAATCTTCACCAAGGATACTTTATTTGTTTTCCATTATCCATCATTTGCTCGGTAAGTGTTGAGAAAATGTGCATGTCTAAATGTGCCTATATAGAAATTCAAGATGCTGTATCATCTCTTCTCCATTCAGAAGGGATGTGTAAACAGTACAGATGCTATAGGAACAAAAGCCTGCCATGGTGTGGTGGCGTCTTCTTGTGCACATGAATCACTGTCAGTAAATGATGAGGCAGTTGCATTGTGTCCACCATCCAAATCATAATTCACATTCACAGTGTCAGGAGGCCAAAATGAGTCAGACACCCAAGCCAGAGACAGGAAAAAAGTCTGACAGTCCTATGTTAAGCAGACAGGTTCAGACTTGGTAATGTGCAAACATTTCAAAGACTATTAAACAGAGATGAGGATAGGTTGAATGATGAGAAAGGATGAATGTAATTCACAGGATTGTGGATGGACTGGGATGTGACAACTGCACTGAGAATAAAAATCGCAAGTAATTAGTTTAAATGCACTTCACTAAAAATGATTTGTCTCTAAGGCATCAGGCAACATGTGAAACTGAATTTTTGAATATTAATTCTCTTTGGCCCTCTGATTTTTATCAATGATTTGAACAATTAGGACCGATTCAATTTGTATATACAGTAATGTTGCATTTTCATTAAAATAATAAACAGTCACTTAAATTATTTATTTAGTACTTCTCAACATGTGAATTGTGATTTGAAAGATCGGTGAAATATTGCTTTAAGACCGCAATGCATACGTAATTTGGATGTACACTACCGGTCAAAAGTTTGGAGACACTTGACTGAAATGTTTGCCATGATCTTAAAAACCTTTTGATCTGAAGGTGTATGATTAAATATTTGAAATCGGTGTTGTAGACAAAAATATAACATATTCATTTCTTTCATTAGAAAACTAACATTTTATTTACAAAAAAAAATTTGGAGCGAAATATTCCGAAAAGCAGTCAATAATTGTCTAGCGTAGGTGTGAACTCCTTTAATACTGTTTAAAAAGCATCTCAGAGAGATTCCTCAAGAAATCGCTTGAGAAAATGCCAAGAATACATTTCTGGAAATTCTAGGCTAAAAAGGGTGTCTACTTCGAAGATGCTAAAATATGAAATTATTTTGATTTATTATTATTATTTTTTTTATCACAACATAATTCCCACAGCTCCATTTGTGTTATTCCAGAGTTTTAACGACTTTTTATTATTCTAAAATGTGGGGGAAAAATAAAAAATAAAGAATGAGTGTGTCTAAACTTTTGACCTGTAGTGTAATTTATATGTACTTAATTTTTTTATTTATCCCAGTCATATTAATAACCGCACTGAGTTTAATTGGAGGCCACCCACCTACAGTACAGTGAGCAGTGTGTGAAAGCTGAGACGTTACACTGATATCTTCATTATGGCCTATTAAAATCCTCCCCACTTGTGCTGGAGAGGACCACACACGACCTTCATAAACCAGTCACAGCTTGTGAGTGCTAATAGTAATGTGTGCTTTGTGTATTGTGTGTGTCTTTACAGTTACTCGGTCACTGTGCAGGAGTCGTACGCACACCCGTATGATCAGGTGTATTATACCAGCTGCACTGACATCCTCACATGGTTCAAGTGCACACGCCACAGGTAAGAAAGCACTGTACCGTATCTCCATTAAACTAATTATATAATTCAGCACAAATAGTGATTCAGTATTAAACGTAATGGTGTTTTAGTGGTTAGCATGTTCGTCTCACACCTCCAGGGGTGGGGGTTCAATTCCCGCCGCTGCCCTGTGTGTGCTTCAGGGGTTTTCTCCAGTTTCCTCCCTCAGTCCAAAGACATGCATGGTAGGCTGATTGGCATGTCCAAAGTGTCCATAGTGTGTGAATGTGTGTGTGATTGTGCCCTGTGATGTATTGGCACCTCACCCAGTGTGTACCCTGCCTTGTGCCCCATGCTCCCTGGGATAGGCTCCTGTGACAAGCGGTATAGAAAATGGATGGATGCACCAGCAAATTAGATACAGTAAAAAAAAATTGCTTAGTTTATGTAAGGAACAACAAATGGCCAATGTGTAAAGAATAAAACACGACAAGGCATGCTGTTATAGGCAAATAATCAGCAGTGAGGTGAGCTGTGTTGCTATAGACCAATCAGATTGAAGAATTCAATAGCACCGTAGTTTAACACAAAATTGGAATACTGGTATTTGTATGAGCATTTTCATGATATACAATATACATCACAATATTAAATTTGGCTGACAGCCACAATATCATACTGTTACATTAAAAATACCATTACTACTTAATTCCAGTGTTTTGTATTGGCTATTGTATTTATATATATATATATATATATATATATATATATATATATATATATATATATATATATATATATATAAAGTAATTGAAACATGAAACAATAGATTTGGCGAAGAATTTTCTTCTTTATTATCATAATAATGATCTAAATTGTTGTATTCAGGGTGAGCTACAAGACGGCATACCGGAGAGGAAACAAGACCATGTACCGCCGCAAGTCTCAGTGCTGCCCAGGTTTCTATGAGAGCAAGGAGATGTGTGTTCGTAAGTAATACTCAGACCCATGTGTATCTGAATTCAACCTCCAGACAACTCATAGTGTAAAAGTGTTCTGTGAAAGGTTTTAATTAGTGAATTTCTCAGAACATATTCCACGCATCACTGTAAGTTATGTAGATGGAGCTACCATGAGCAGTTTTGAACACCAGGCTTGAGTGAACACAAAAACTGATCAGCATCCACACCAGTGAATACTTTAAACAAAATAGTTTTTTTTGTTTTGTTTGTTGTTTTTTTTTACTGTGGAGGAATTTCATATCCAGTTTCCATTTTCCATTTTCTCAACCAGTCTTATCCAACTCTTCCCTTGTTGGCGTGTAGGAAGTAGAGTAAACTAAACAAAACTCAGACAAAAAAAAAGCACAAAACTGAAATTGAGAAACATTTGCAAGATATTTTTGGCAGATGTGTTTATGAAATCATTTTTTAAATGTATTTACAGCATGTGCTTTCATAACCCCCCCCCCCCCCCCCCCCAAAAAAAAAGAAAACCCTCACTGCTTAAAAAGTTTGAAGTAAACCTTGTAAGAGCAGAGACTTACAAAAGGTTTGGCCTATTGTGCTGTCAATTGAATGGGACAATGATTATAATTTTATATAATACAGTACATGATGAGTTTCAGTAATAATGATTCTTTTTATCAGGTTGCATTAAAACAAATTATCCAGTTTTAATGTAGCACTAAATCGAAACGCTAAACTAAAACAAGTCAGTAAAAGTTTAAACCAAAATGTGAGCAAAATAAGGAAGGGAGGATACATTTCATAAGCAAATCCCTTTTTAACTACACTTTCTTTCAATTCTATAAATATTATTTATCACTCTGAATAATCAGTTATCGGTATTGTCTGAGAAATTTAGTATCGGTGCATCTCTAATAAATAATATTTGTAAGTGACTGTCACTTGAAATCATTCCGAACCATAGCATTGATTAAATAACCATCTCCCATCTAAGTTGTCCTTTTTATTGCCATAATATTTCACTGACTTATATTAACAGCCTGACAGTGAAACACATTCATGTTACCTTAAATGACTTGGTGTGGAGAGTAGGGTGAGCAAAGGCAAGGGTAACTTCCGCTGTTAAAGAGCGGGACAATAGGCTGATAAGTCAAGTGATGAATCAGCTTTTACATTACAGTGGATGTGAAAATGTCATCTTGTTGCTCAGAGGGTCTTTCTTTGAACTCTAAAATAAGCTGTTATATTTAAAACTTGGCCATAATCATGTGGTCGTTGGTCATAACCATGACAAATTTCAGAAATATTCTGTGTCTAGGGGGAATAGAAATGGTTCTTTTTTAAATAACATAATAAATTATACCGCTAAATGAAGTCAATCGATTATAATGAAGAGATCTGTCAGTGGAATAAACTGTAGATTTTAATTTGACACTTTCCACCAATAAGTAAAGATTTTCAGTGGGAAAAAAATCTTGAGGATTATGTTTATAATGTTTATAATATAATGACTAAGTCTTGAGTTCAATTCAAAAGAAGCAGCACTGCAATTACAAAATTACAACCCCAATTTCGAAAAGTTGGGACAGTATGGAAAATGCTAATAAAAATAAAGAGGAGTGATTTGTAAATGTACTTTGACTTGTATTTAAACAAACACGTATAAAGACAAGGTATTTGATGTTTTACGTCATCAGCTACATAGTTTTTTGAAGGTAAACGTTTATTTTGAAATTGATGCTTGCAACATGTTTAAAAAAGATGGGGCAGGGGCAGTTTAATAATACAGGGTGAATTGAATTTTGAAGTGATTCTTTTTGTTATTTTTTTTTTTTCTCATTTTCCATACTGTCCCAACTTTTTCAGAATCGGGGTTGCGTGTAGTTGAAGGATTTTCATGTATTTCTTTCTATATGTATTATAACACTATATTGCCAGTTTGTGGACACCTGATCATCATACCCATATGTACTTGTTGAACATCCCATTTCAAAATGAATTCCCACTTTGCTGCCCCTCCACTCTTCTACATTTTGGAACGTGGTTGTGGGGATTTGTGCTCGTTCAGCCTCAAGAGCATTAGTGAGGTCAGGGCTCTATGCAGTCCACTTGAGTTCTTCCACACCAACCTTGGCAAACCATATCTTGTATAAAACTCGCCTTGTGCACAGGGGCATTGTCATGCTGGAACATGTTTGGGCCTTTTAGTTCCTCTGAAGGGAAATCTTAATGCTACAGCATACAAAGACATTCTATACAATTCTGTGCTTCCCCCTTTGTGGCAGCAGTTTGGGGAAGGCTCACATATGGGCGTGAAGGTCAGTTGTCCACATACTTTTGGCCATATAGTATGTGTGTCCACCTTTTACTTTTAATATCGTAAAAGAATGACATTTCATTAGGTGTGGCCTGAACATGGACTGTGAGTCACCACTTACACTAGGCCGTGATTACTGTAACTCATTATTTCCAATTGAATCCTTTCTGTAGTCCAGGATTCACAACACAGCCTGGATGTGTCAGCTTTAAACGCAGAGTTCATTCGAGATCATGGAAATTCTGCCGTAATGTTCTACTGTAAAGCTGCATGGTGTAATGTATCTGGTTCTGTTCTCAGTGTAGATGTGCTACCCTTTAGTAATCTTGTTGAACTGTAATCACTGTATTGTCGTCAATGCTAGTAGATCAAACAGCACATCAAAAGATTCCCCTGAGCCGGGAACACAGACCCGATCCTTTAATGTTTTCTAACGGCTGACACTCTTTATATTGTGGTTTTGTTTTGATTCCCAACCCTGTGTGCTCTTCGTCTAAGAGGTAGCCACTCTGTTTAGCAGATCACCATGCGTCTTTTTTTCTCCTTCGTTGTTTGTTTTTCCCATTGGCTCATCTTCACTTTGGCTACGTCCATTTAAAGGAATGAAATCTGACCCGAGTTTCCCTTGTTTTTTCTTTTTTCCCCTCTTCCTCCCACGCTGATCCCTTCTTCCCCAGCACACTGTGCTGAGAAATGTGTGCACGGCCGCTGCGTGGCCCCCAACACCTGTCAGTGTGAACCCGGCTGGGGAGGAGCCGATTGCTCCAGCGGTAAGTCCTCCAGCTGGAGCTGTCTGTCTCATAACACGCCCACACACACACACGCACATTCAGACACATGTACACACACACACACACACACACACACACACACACACACACACACACACACACACACACACACACTGGGCTGCTGTGTCAACCTTTCCAAAACATCAGCACACAAAGGAAGGCACCCAGAGTGACGCCAGAGGGTTTGACTGTTGTGCCAGGATAAAGAGAAGCCTCAAAACACTTACAAAAAAACAACAACATTGACCCATTGTTAACACTTTATACAAATACTTTGTCAAATTTATATATTAAAATAATTTGCATAATAGTATTTTTAAGTGCACAAGATACAAAAGTAAAAAGTTTGCATAACCTTATGACAAAATGAGCAATGAAATGTAATTTATACCAAGTCATTTCCATTTTTTGTGCATCTGCTCTAACTCTACCAGACTGCTTGGCCAAGCTGCCCATTCCTTCTCACACATACACCGAAATTTTCAAATCACAGTCAGGGTCATGGCAAAACTTATTTCCTTTGGTTCTTTGAACACCATTATTAATTTCGATTTTGCTTTATGTTTTGGATTGTTGTCTTGTTGAATGATGTGGAATTAAATTGTTTGTTTGGTAAATTCATGGCTGTAACTTACATTTACATTTACATTTACATTTATTAATTTAGCAGACACTTTTATCCAAAGCGACTTACAAATGAGGAAATACAAGCAAAGCGATAGGTCAAGTGGAGAACAATAGGAGTAGTGCTACCATACAAGATTTAAAATGGAGTTCTAGAGAAGCAGAGTGCACAGAGTAGAGGTATAAGAGCCAGAGTAAGTTTTTTTGTTGTTTTAAAAAAAATAATAATGTGGGGTTGGAGTTTTAGGGGTTAGTTAAGTGCTCATGGAAGAGGTGGGTCTTTAGCTGTTTTTTGAAGATAGTGAAAGATTCTGCGGTCCGGATTGAGGTTGGAAGTTCATTCCACCACTGAGGGACAGTTAGTGTGAAGGTTCTGGAAAGGGACCTTGAGACACGCTGAGTAGGCACTGCTAAGCGTCGGTCGTTAACTGATGGCAGATTGTGTGAGGGAACGTAAGCCTTCAGGAGAGTGTTGAGGTAGGGGGGTGCTGATCCAGATAAGGTCTTGTACGTGAGTATCAAGGCCTTGAATTTGATACGGGCGGCTACAGGAAGCCAGTGGAGGGAGATAAAGTGGGGTGTGATATGGGTTCTTTTGGGCCGGTTGAAGGCGAGTCATGCTGCTGCATTCTGAATTATCTGAAGGGGGTTGATGGATCTGGCTGGGAGGCCCGAGAGTAGTGCGTTGCGGTAGTCCAGTTTTGAGATAACAATAGCCTGGACTGGTAGCTGTGTAGCCTGCTCGGTGATATAGGGTCCGATTTTCATGATGTTATACAGAATGAACCTACAGGACCGTGCAGTTGTTGAAATCTATGAGGACAGCTATGTTTTTTCCTCTATGTCTCACATAGTCTGTCTCTAGTTGTCAAATTCAATATGAAAACAGTGACATCCTGATAATGTGGTGCCAGAATATAGCTTTCTATGTGAAAACGTACAGTCCAAGACCCTATTGGCAGTGATGATTGCTTTTCAACTTATCTCAGAGCAGCTGAGGAGGACACTCAGCTCAAGGTTTGCCCATAGATTTAATGGCCCATTGTGTTTAGCTCTCATGAGACTGAATGGCTGGGGCCAAGTCAGCCATAGTAGAAACCGGAGTGTGCGTATGTACAGGGTTTTTTTTTTTTAAATAAGATGTAGACACACACACTTTCTTATTAATTACTGTACATAACATATTTTTCTTAGAATAGAATGATCAAGTTTGTTAGATTTTTTTTTCTTTGCCAATCAGCCAATCATGTAGCAGCAGCACAATGCATAAAATCATGCAGATACAGGACAAGGGCTTCAGTTAATGTAAACTCTTGTGTGTGAAATTGTGTGTATGATCAGCAGTTTCTGAAATACTCAAACCAGCCCATCTGACACCAACAACCAAAGTCACAGAGATCATACTTCATTCTGATGCTTAATGTGAACATTAACTGAAACGCTTGACCAGCATCTCCATGATTTTGTGTATTGTGCTGCTGCCACAGGATTGGCTGATTAGATAACTGCATAAAAGTGAAGGTGTACAGGTGTTTCTAATAAAATGGATGGTGAGTGTATATACAAAATGATGAAAGTCTCAGCATTATCACACGAGCAAGAGCCCAGTTATACTGAATTCAACCGTAGTTAATTCCAGCCGTGCCAACAGGAAACTAATATCGAATGAGTGATATTTCGGACACAATGTGGCCAAATGTTTTGTTTCATTTTGCTTTGCTAGTGGAAATAGATCCCAAACAAGCCACACTCACTGTATAGCCAGTTGGCTAGCTAGCTCACGTTGATTTGTACATTCTCGTTAAAGGTGTGTCCAGCGAAATTGACTTCCCTTCTTCCTTTTCATCTTCATCTGATGAGCTTTCATATTTTACATCAAAATTACTATTGATGAAAAATGGATCATTTGCCATGTCGCTGATGATGTCATACCTCTATTTTGGTAACGGTTTCAGTGTAACAAACTATCGCTAGAATTGGACAAACGAGCAGATGAGTGATCCAAAGTGAAATCTCCCAGAGCAGTTATACTAAATATACGCACTCTTGGAACACCGCTCATCCAAAGAAATTAGTGGACCGGAACTACCTGTTGTATAATTTACAATAACCTCACTAAAATTTGCTCCTGGTTAAGGCCATGAGTAAATTTTAGATTGTAAATTTAAATTAAGCATTTTCTTTATTTCATCATGAAAATTAGTCACCAGAGGTCTACACTTCATATCTAACTATTTTTCTTATATAATGAGATGTTCTTGGCTTATATACTTACATATATTAATTCACTATTTTTACTGCCGCCATTATATCATTTTGAGTGAAATCCATTGACATTCAGAAAATGGAGGGAATGACTGATTATCTCACCTTTAAAAGCAGTTTGAAAAAAGATATACACTTTTATTGGCTCTGATGCATTAAATTTGCACCAGTACTGTAGATCCATCCATCCACACTTTTAAAGTCAAGGCCACTTAAGCAAGTGTGATATTTCTAGCATTTTACCCTCTTTTGTTCAAACTAGGAAAAACTAATCACCGAGCACTGTGCATGACGGATTTTGTAAAGTCATTTCTAGCCTATAGGTATTAGCCAGTGCCCATTTGATCTCCACATCTTTCATTTATTGATCTTTATTAGTTTATACACTCCGGGGAAGCCAGGCGTAATCCCTGTGCCCTCATGGCCAGGTGTGTTGAGTGTAGTGGGTCGATGGCGGCTCAGATGAATTAAATAAGCTCCTCGGTAGCTGCAGTCTGAGCTCGTCTTGTGTTTCAGGGTCTCAATAAAAAGGTCATTGTTATGTCTGCAGTCTCTCTGTGTCCCTCAGGAATTAAACAAGCTTTTCTAGTTAGCAATGGGCTGGGATTCATTGTTAGGAAAGATGGAGGTAAGAGGATACAGGTACACATGAAAGGACCTGCTAGTTTGATACATTGCAATATAATGTAGCTTATGATGGTGTTATGAATCAAAGGAGTGCTCAATAGTGTAAATTTTAGAAGGTTTGTACATTTTCCTGGGGGGGGGACCATGACCATGACCATAACTATGCTGATCCAGTACCAGACTAGCAGCTGGCAGTATTAGCAGGGCCCTGTAAGGCATGATGTATACCTGTGTTTGAATAATTCCAAAACTCTCTGGAAATTGTTGTGACAATTTATTTGTTATGATCTAGCTTGAATATGAGGTTTAATTGTCAACTGTATTCTCTTCAGATCTCTTTTAAGATGATTAGCCTCATTCTACATGCTAGTGCTACATTCGAATGAGTGTTTCATTTGAAGATTTCAGAGCTAGCATGTGAAAGCTAACTGCCAAATTCATTAATAAAAATGATTGCAACCACGTTGCAATCACTGTCATCTAAGCAACTTATTTGGCCTAGACTAAGACACCTCAGAATGCCGTGGCTTTTATATGACTTTTTTTTTTTGCTAAATATAAGTACGTTTTTTACATGCTACTGTATATACACTGATCCATAACATTAAAACCACTGACAGGTGACGGGAATGATTATCTTACAATGGCACCTGTCCAGGGGTAGGATATATTAAGCAGCAAGTGAACAGTCAGGCCAAATTGTGATGGCTAGATGACTGGGTCAGAGCATGGCTGTGTCACTTACCTGGGGAAGAGATTTCACAGGCAAGCCGGTGGAGACAGTGTGATGCTCTGGGCAATGTTCTGCTGGGAAACATTGGGTCCTGGCATTCATGTGGATGTTACTTTGACACGTAAAACCTACCTAAACATTGTTGCAGACCAAGTACACCCCTTCATGGCAACGGTATTCCTTAATGGCTTAAGGAAGGGGCAGTGGTGGCTTAGCGGTTAAGGCTCTGGGTTACTGATGCCAATGCCAAGCTGCCACTGTTGGGCCCTTGAGCAAGGCCCTTAACCCTCTCTTCTTCAGGGGCGCTTCTGACAGGCTGGGGTATGCGAAGAAAACAATTTCACTGTGCTCTACTGTATATCTGACCAATAAAGACTCATTACTCATTATTAGTGGCCTCTTCCAGCAGGATAATGTGCAAACTGCAAAAATTGTTCAGGAACGGTTTGAGTAACATGACAAATAGTTCAAGGTGTTGACTTGGCCTCCAAATTCCCCAGAACTCAGTCCGATCGAGCATCTGTGGGACGTGTTGGACAGACAAGTCCGATCCATGGAGGCCCCACAGTCCATGGAGGTCCATACCTCGATGGATCAGAGATGTTTAGGCGGCACAAGGGGGACCTACACCATATTAGGCAGGTAGTTTTAATGCTATAGCTGATCAGTGTATGTGGGAAATTTTACATTAAAATATGACTCAAAGGTATTAAACATGTAAAGTTATTATTATATGAGGCAGAGCCTCATAATTCCAAGTTCTTAATTAGGTAACCCAGACCCTTCCCTCTGCTAAACATGAACAGGCGTCCTGATGGCTTTGTCCTCAGAAAGAATCCAGGCTGAGACTGACGATGTCTCTGCCAGTATCTAAGAGATCATGTTTGGATTTGAAACTGTCAAACATAAAAATCTGTCTATGTTTAGATATGACTTTTTTCATGTGTAGCTACTAATTCAAACATACAAACAAACCTGTATTTCCAAATACAGAAAATGATGACTCTTTTCTGTCTGATTATGGAGACAAGTACCCCAAAGACGCCTGTAATTTGAACACTGGTGTAATACACGGTATGTTGAGAGTATTATGTTAGTTTTTTTCTATTTTTAAAGATCCAATCTAGGCCATGAATGGTTAGCTAAAGCATGAAGTATGATTTCTGTGATCTAGCTCTGTCACTTGGTCCATCATAAATCTACTCAGCCCTTACTCACTAACTGTGTTTGTGATCAAAATCAACTGGTAAAAGTACTAACGCTACTCAGGTCAAACCCGATGGTCTATTATGGTTGGTAATCCAGCGGTGTTTACACACTAGATCACTGTATATGACTAATTAGAGGAACATGTTGCTATGTTGTTTGCATTCTTTCTGTACTTGTTAACATGGCATGATGATAGTGACACTAATTGAGCGAGCTCTGTGAAGCTAATTGGTAGGGATGGTTTTTGCTGTCCTGTAATTGGGTAGCCTTTTCAGTACAACCTGGCAGTGGCTTACTATTGTCTGAAAAACCTTATTGTATTTCTGGATCTATCTGAGCAGCAGTAGCTCAAGGCTAGACTCCTCCACGGCCTCATCTGATCCCTTCTCCAAAGGAGGTCTCATGAAGCAGACACTAATATGCTATTCATTTCCTCAAAGATGCTCAGATGCTAACTGTGCGAGGGCCTCTCACTTTACAGGTCACAGGGCCATAACAATGTGTCTCTGGATTTTACTGAGTTCAAGAAGCAAAGCAGAAATTGCCTTCGTTACATGCACAAAAGGCTGGGGAATAGGTAGAGAATAACAGGGAGGAAATGCAGGAAATCACCTCAGGGCTCAGTGCTTGTGATAATCCTAACTGAGGCATCTGATGGCAACAATGAAAAGCACACCAGCATATGGTCACTCGTGTTTTTCACCTTTAAGTCAAGTGCTGCTTTAGATTAATGCACCGTTCTCAGGTTTAGCAAATCCTGGTCATATTGTTTTCTGCTCTAATGATGTATCGATGGCTGGCGCTGCGGACGCGACACACTTCTACAGTTTCATGGCTGAAAAAGCAGCGTTCATGTTGAAGAAGTGGCTTTACATTTAAGGCTCAGAGCAGCTGTTGTTCAGGTTTGTGTTACAGTGTACAAGACTTTTTAAAATCTCACCACTAGCAATAAAAAACACTGTTAAGCTCTTGAAGGGTCTGGTGAAACTGCACATAAGTGTCCACTCTATTTATGCTACATCTCTGCTAAGGCTGATTTTTACATCTGGACAAGATGTGCTTTTATGCTGTGTTAGATTTATTTCGATCAGAAGATCTTATAAGAATCAACACACTGGGTTTGTTCTGTAGGGCAACGCTTATCTGTGTCTGCTTAGTTCTTCAGATATCTTGTATCTTTATACATATTTAAACCTGACGTGGGCATAGCCATTGATAAATATGAACCCTACCACTATGTTGCTGAATACACTGGAAAACACTGTGAGAAAAAGAAATGCCAGAAATGTCAGCATGGTCTGTTTAGAATCACCATTGCCATTGTGATGTATGTGCACCATGCAAGATTTGTGTGATTAAACAATCGACTTTATAAAATGGTATATGGCTTTATATAAACCATTAAACTATATAAAATTATACATACAGAATTCCTCCTGTCTAACATTAATTTTGCCTCAATTTTTTATCTTATCTTATGTCTTATCTTAATGGCTTTTCAAACGTGTTATTTGTCAAATGCTGTAGATATGTTTATGTGTATTGTTATAAATGTATTAACGGAACTCAGAAGGACTAATTTTGCTAAAAGCATCACAACATCGAGTTCAATATACCACAGCACTGTTGAATTCTCCATTGTAATTGGTCAGGAGGTGTTAGTTACATTTCTATAACAGCAGTTCTGACAATAGATCCAGCATGTTTAAATTAATGTACTCATTCTAATACATTATTATTTCTATAGTAACAACTTGCACAGATTAATTAATTAATGAATTGTTGTAAATGGGGGGGGGGGGGGTCGGGGGGGTAACGGTGGCTTAGTGTTTAGCATGTTTGCCTCACACTCCCAGGGCTTGATGTTTGAATCCCACCTCCGCCCTGTGTGTGCAGAGTTTGCATGTTCTCCCCGTGCTTTGGGGGTTTCCTACGGGTACTCCGGTTTCCTCCCCCAGTCCAAAGACATGCATGGTAGGCTGATTGGCATTTCCAAGTTGTCTGTAGTGTGTGAATGGGTGTGTGATTGTGCCCTGCAATGATTGTGCCTGTCCAGGGTGTCCCCTGCCTTGTGCCCCTAGGATTGCTGATATGGTGAAGAATAGCATTTATAGAAGGATTCTCTAGTGTCAGAGCTTTGCAACAGTTTGAGGTAAAGCTATAACTTTAAGTTTTCCAACATGGGATAGAGGACTTGTCTTCAGGACAGAGGACGTGTCGCATTTTCGGGTTTCTCAGTAACATGACAAGCTACGTGACAATTATCACATTGAACACTCTCTCCAAGTATGACTGATGTCTAAACGAGGCTAAGTATAAATCCCAATCTCTCTATACTTTGTTAGCCATTTTTTGGCTGCTGTTTCTGCATCTTTATTAAAGTTGGGATCTTATAGGTCCTGCAGAGTTCAGAAAGGCCTCTGTGTGTGTGTGTGTTGTGTGTGTGTGTGTGTATGTGTGTTCGCCCGCGCACAGGGGTGTGAGATTTCAACACAGACAAAGCCCAACTGCTCTCTCGACAACTGGCCGCATCAATTACATCCACTGTTTTTTTTCCTGTAGTAACTGACCCTTTTCCATAAGCGTCATTCTGTTTCATGCTCAGATTGTAAATATGTCAAATGAAGCCAGATTGTAGCTGGGACACTGGCCTCTCTAAACAGGCAAAAAAAGTTTGAGGAACTGCATTAAAAGTTTTTTGCTTATTTGTCTGTTGTGTTAGAGGCATCTTAATTTTACAGTTTAAAAGTAGAATTTCATGAAGAAAATACTCATTCCTCACACTAATATATAAAGTCTTAATATGTCATCGGTCAGCTGCTCAGGCTTTTCCTATTCGCTGTCTAATTGTCTTCAGTTCTGACCCTCTGCGGAAACGTCTTAATAAATGCAGGAGGCACTTGTGTTGTGCATTATGAGAAACAGATGTCTAGGCGCCCCATAAACGCACAGCAGGACAAATTAGAAGTACCGACCCTGTTGGAAGCTCCCTGTTGACCTCTTATGTAGTGCATTTTAACTGTGGCTACACAACCCAAACAAATCTCAAAATACCATGTGTGATTTGTGGTATATCACCAAGGTCATTTGTAATCCTGTTGACGGGTCTGAAAAAAAAACTAAAAACAGCTGAGACTGGATTTTGAATCATGTTTGTCCTCTGGAGACCTAGAGAAACAAAGTAAAACTGCAATATGCAAATAAAAAGTGTATAATAATGCTTAAATACTACTAAAATGTTTTGATTAGAAAATACTGATTCTGGTATCTCATCTAATACTGTATGTAGTGCATATTTTCAGAGGGATCACTTATAATGCAACATGATGAAGTCTGATCACTTTTAATAGGCTGAAAAATGAATTGATATCAACTTTGGTCGCATTTATTAAAGCATTTAATTGTATTTTGATTTTTCACTGAATGCAGGGTTGCCAGAGCTGTGTTTTTATACCAAATTGGGATAATTTTCGAACAAGCTTGCAGGTGGAAACATCAAGGCTAGACTAGTTTAAACTAGATTTTTTTTGTGCTAATTTAAAAATAGTCTGTGGCTGCCAAGATCTTGATTTAAAGCAACAACAAAAAAAATCAAATTAAGATTAGGATAGGGAAAACAAAGAGAAAGGTACATTGCTTATACTGCAAATCAGAAATGCATGAACATCAGAGTTCACACAAGAAGAAAACACACAAGAAAATTGTGGCTCCTTTTACCAGTAGTGATTTTTTAGGGCTAGATTATTTATTTATTTATTTGCTTATTTGCTTATGTATTTATTTTGCAGTGTTTGAACTACAGTCTGAGACCTGGGAATCCTGTCTGCATCATTTTCAGTATGCTGTTAAATTATTTGCAAGTAGTAATTGAGGTCCAATTTAATTGATTTTATATTTAATTTCCAGAAATCTCAGAAGCGCAGTGTAAACTTGATCCACAAAGCTGAAATTCTCAAGTGCAGATTGAGATATCATCAGTGATATCATCAACTAATTACTCGGTTAATTATCCATTAAAAGAGGCAGAAGCCGAGGAAAATTGTTTCTCAGATTTAGTATGAAACACCATTATAATCATCTGTAAAACTGTACAACACATTGAAAACAAACTCTGTTAATTATTCTGTTCGTTTTGCTCTGTTCTGTTTGTTCTGTATCAGTGCATCATTTGTGTAATTTAACAGTGCAAATACAGGCACACTACTCAACACTGGGCACAGATTCATTTGTATCTGTCGTCCTGAAGCTCATTTCCTCTCTAGGGCACTGAGTCTCTTTTTGAGTGGGACAATAGGGGGCCGTTAGTGTGCAGGCTAAAGCACGGCGAGGCCTCCAGGTCCACTGTGTTTAAACTAGGTCAGGTCTTACACACGTAGCTCTCTGAAAAGAAGGGTTTTGTGCGTACAGACCCTTCAATGTTTTTTTTACCCTGCGGAAGTTCGGTGGACTTTTAACCAGGACCAGAAAGCACTGATGAACGCTAGGCACAGTGCAGCCTAATGGAATATGGAACACTGCAAAGAATTTCTCGAAGACAGAGGAGGGATTTTTCAGTTTTTTTAAGTCCCCTGGTCAAATTTATTTTTCTTAGATGGCATTTTCATGAATGAAAGTGACTGTAATGAGAATATGGGCAACGTATTATAAGAGAATTATAGAATTTCTAGCAATCCACATCGATGCAGTTCAGATATCATAAAAATATCATGATATTTTTCAGATCTCATAAAAACTTTATCTCCTCACTTATAAATCTTTCATCTGACTTGGTTTATGTAAATTGAGAGCGTGTGATGTGGGAAACCCTGGTGATTATTTAGCATGAATCAAATTGAACTCTAGTAGACCTGTACGGCCACAAACCCTGACCTGTACCTAGTGGTAAAATGGACATAGTGCACTTACATTTTAAAACAAGTTGTTACTGTAGAACTGGCAAATTTTTTTTGAGTGGCCTTAAGGACTAGTTCATGTGAAAAGATGGTACTTATGTGACTGAAAGCTTTTAAAGTGCTGCCTGAAGAAGTAGAAGTGCAGCTGTTTTTTTTTTTTTCTGTCTCAATCTTTGAAGCAACCGACTATATCAGCGTCTTGTTCAATTCTAGTTAGATGTAACATTTTTAAGCTCATTTAAATGGTTTAAATGCAATGAACTGGTTAAGTATTTTCCATTGAACTGTAAAGAAAGCCTGATTTTATTGCTCAGTTTAGCTTAGTGCTGTAAAAAGTTCAGTCAGGATTGGACAGCTGCTAGCTTTTCTCAGCAAAATTGAATGCAGCCCATAAACCGCGACTGAGGATCATGGCAGTAAAAGCAACAAGTGTGAAAACTGTTTCGAGATCATTTAACCCGATTAGTTTGTGACACCATGTCTGGTAAACTCATGACGACAGACCCTATTTTTGTGACCAAGATGCAAAAACAGTCCAAGATTTTGTGATATTGGTGAATGAGAGTGTGCACGTAACCTGGCTAAGAGTGGCTTATACAGCTTATACCCTCCAAAACTATTGGAACAGCAAGGCCAATTCAATTGTTTTTGCTGTAGACTGAATGTATTTGGGATTGAGATCAAAAGATGAATATGAGAAGAGGGTTTAGAATTTCATCTTTTATTTCCTGGTATATATATGTAGATGTGTTAAACGACATAGAACATAGCACATTTTGTATCAGACCTCCCAGTTTTTAGGTGAGCAGAAATATTGGAACATGTGACTGACAGATGTTTCCTGTTACCCATGTTTGTCCTGTTATATTGATTGTTTAAACAATAAATAAATAGCACTGAACATCTACTCTTGGTTATAGCCTTTAGTTTCACTTGTGAAGACTGCATTTATTCTTAATACAGATAAGTCAACATGAAGAGCAGAGAGCTGTCTATGGGAGAAAGGCAAGCTGAAAAAAGAGGGAAAATCAATCAGAGGCATTGCACAACAATTGGGTATAGCCAATACAACAATTTGGAATGTCATAATAAACAATCTCCACAGGGCAGGGGTGAAGGTATGACAAACCACCGTTCAAAGAAGACTTCAAGACCAGAAATATGGAGGCCAGACCACAAGATGCAAACCACTCATCAGCAGTAAGAATAAGAAAGTCAGATTGGAATTTGCAAAGAAATGCAGAGATGAGACTGAACCAAGATTAACCTCTGCTAAGGTGATGGAAAATTCAAAGTGTAGAGTAAGAAAGGTTCATGATCTAAAACATACAAGCTCATCTGTGAAACATGGTGGAGGTAGTGTCATGGCTTGGGCTTGCATGTTGTTTAACACATCTAGATGTAAATATCAGGAAATAAAAGCTGAAATCTTAAACTCATCCTTCTTTTGATCTCAAACCCAAATGTTATTGATGTATAGCACAAACAAATGAATCGGCCTTGCCATTCCAATAGTTTCAGAGGAAACTGCAGCTTTTCCATCTATATTTTAGTGGTGGATAACGGACTGTCTGACAAAGCATCTGATGAATGTTTTTTTTTTTTTGCTCTTTTGTAGCTGTTCACTCATGTGTGAGCCAACATTTATGTTGGCTAATTTCATGTCACTAAGATGGAAATAAATCAAATTGGTTTAACATTATATGTATTCTGTTAATTACAGGATTAGATAATGACTCAATCACACTAAGAGCTTTTTTGTAAAATGTTTAAAAACAAAAGAAATCTATTATATTGGAAGGTTATTTATGTTGAAATATGGCGACATAAGCAGTGGCAATTTTTTAAAAATTATTTAAAAAATTTTTTTAAAGTGGGTTTGAAATCTCACTGTGCTGGCAGATTTCAATGATCATTACACCCATGTCAATGCTTTAATTTCTCATCATAACTGATTGAGAGCAGGGGAAAAAAATGGTTTGTGCTCAACAAACTTGGCAATATGTTATTGTTGTACCACATTACAGTACCAGTTACAGTTACAAATGTGAGGAGGTGAGGATGTCAGTCCCGGTATTTGTGCAATTTATGACGTTTTTACTGCTTGTTTTAAACACTAGCATCCTCTTATCACCAGATACAGTGCTTTATTTAGTATGTGATCACTCTGCTGTGATTATAAGGCAGTATGTTTCTTTATTATTCTAGGAGATGTGCATCACATACATCATAACATCATATCATACACTACCCATTAAAACCAACTCTGGTTGACTACTTTCAAATGGTTCCTGTTTGTTGTTGTTGTTGTTTTTACATTCATCATTCATCAGTGAAAAACAACCACTTTTGAAGATGGAGCTGAACTCTGTTTATAAGCTATGACTAGTCAGGAGAACTCAGCTTTAAAAGTCTTTCAGGGCCCAAATGAAGTTGTCTCTAACGTCAGTTTGCTTTGTGTACTCTATCATCAGAAGTGTTTATTGACTCCACAGTGAACGCAATAGTTAAAACACACAGCCTTTAACCTGAAACCACAAAACTCTAACGAACAGTTATAGGCTCACTAAACTCTCCTAATCCATTTGTACCAGTTTCTTGGCTTTGCTGGAAAAGAACGCCTCTTTAGGTAGATTAAAGCGGTTCTAGTATAAACGTGTGGTCTAGGGTGTATGGGCATCTCCTGCATACTGGAATCTGGACTGATCTCATCAGCTGTGGTCTTGGGCGGCATTTCAAACTTAATAGATGTGCCTCTAAAGATGAGACCAAAATGTGGAGGAAAATAACATATTTTATGCCTGATGCCAGTTTGGTGATTAAGTTGGGCTGTACATTAGCCTTGCAGGAGGAGATTATTAAATGACAGTAGTTTATTCTCTACTTGGAGCGTTCTCACACGTGCTCCCTTAATGCAGCTGCGGCTGGTTCAACATGGATACGCTAAAGTTTTTGCATTTCTCAAAACCCCTTTTTCAATGGATAATCTCACGTGGATATTGCAGACTTGTTGAGTCCCTGCTTTAATCATAAAGACTGTCCAGAGCTCTTTTTCACATATACTGAACATCCTTTCCTCATATCATCTCAGGGGTATTTTCCTCACTACTGTCGCCTCTGGTTTGCTCATTGCTCATCATTTAAATCTACATCTAGATTTATGTAAAGCTGATTTGTGACAATGTCTGTTGATAAAAGCACTGTACAGATAGTTTATATTTGTAAATTAAATTGCAGTTGAATTGATTATTTGTAACTACTGTTCAACAATAACCAGATAGTCAGGATAAACTAATCACTTTAAAAAAAAGAAGTTTTTATTTACTAAGTAACTGTGCTGGTCTAAATAATGAAGGGCGCAGTGGCTTATTGGTTAGCATGTTTGCCTCACATCTCCAGAGTTGGGGGTTTGAATCCCACCTCTACCCTGTGTGTGTGGCACCTGCATATTCTCCCCGTGCTTTGGGGATTTCCTCCAGGTACTCTGGTTTCCTTCACCAGTGCAAAGACATGCATTGTAAGCTGACTGGCATTTCCAAATTGTCTGTAGTGTAGTGAGTGTGTGTGTGTGGTTGTACCCTGCGATGGGTTGGCACCCTTTCCAGGGTGTCCCCCGTCTGTGTCCCCCGAGTTCCCTTGGATAGGCTCCAGGCTCCCTTGTGACCCTGTGTAGGATAAGCAGTATGGAAAAAAGATGGAAGGTCTAAATCATATTTCCAGAAGTAATTTTCAAAAGTAAGTGGACTTTGGGCTGCAATGTTAAACACATAGTGTTCATTGGATATGTTTCTGTGTAAACGAATGATGCTAAACGAAGTCTTTTCCATTGAACTATTAAGAAAGCTTTAGTTTATTGCTCTTTATGGATCTCAAGAACAGACAGCTGCTAGCTTACCTCAGCGACACTTTTACTCTGCCCATAAAACGAGGCTGAGGATCAGGGCATGGCAGCAAAAGCGGCAATTGTCAGAACTGGACAGAAAAAGACTGTGTTTCGGGGCTATTTAATCTCATAATGGCTAGTGACGTCATTGCTTGGTTTATATCCTTGACTACACGTGAGGATGGTAAACCTTGGGTTTGCCTCTTCAGTCCCATCTTGCGGTACACGCTTGTGTTCTCTGATTTAAATGTAGATTTAATTAAGACTCTGATGTGGTTATTATGGGCAGGACGACCTGTTATTATGAACTTTATTAGTCTGGCAGACACATACCTCACATCATCAAAAAAAATGAACTAAACCATTAATCATAGATGTTTATTGACCCACTTTGGAAGTATTATGGTAAATACAAAAGCAAACATTTTTGAATGTGGAGATTAATTCTGTCTGTATGCTATGGCTGATCGACATAACAGTGCATGGATTAAAGTTATGCTGGATTTTCCCTTCATATTAATCTTACAGAGGACATTTGTGAGATCGCAGGTTTGCAGATTCTTTTTCATAGAACAGCAACATTTAAAAGATTCATGGAGAAATCACAGGCAGGACACCAAAATGATGCTAACGTAGATAATGTCAGTGTTGAATCAATTTTTTTTTTAAATTATTATGGTGTATTTTGACAGGTTTGCTTATTATGTTCACAATAATCTGCTGATGTAAACAAAGACATACTGACTTTCCAATTCTCGTTTACTTGTGATAATTGTGAGTTAGTTTTCTGTGTGGCTCGCTAGGTTCACTAATATTAGCAACATTACTCACTATTAGCAGGTAGACATTTTTCAACCTGTATTTTCATGGATATTTATCAATACTAGTATTTTTAATGAGGGTTTATGTGTTGATGCCATTGTTATTTGTTTTTGGTCATTAAAAACAGATTACTACCAATAGATTAAATTTATGAGCTTAGTGTAAAAATATAAAAACTAATATCATGAAGACACTGAAAAACTGATCTCCAGATGTGTTTCCTGTCTATGCAGCATGTGACAGTAGTCACTGGGGTCCTCACTGCAGTAACCGGTGTCAGTGTAAAAACGGAGCGCTGTGTAACCCCATCACGGGTGCATGTATCTGCACAACTGGTTACCGCGGCTGGCGGTGTGAGGAGCGCTGCGAGCCAGGTACCTACGGTAACAACTGCCAGCAGAAATGCCAATGCCAAAACAATGCCACCTGCCACCATGTCACAGGGGAGTGCACGTGCAGCCCCGGCTATACTGGAGCATTGTAAGTCACGTTATGTACACATGCAAATTGACTCACATAAATACACGTAAAATCACACCGAGTACCACTTGCATGAACACAAATACATACGACAATGTGTTAAGTCTAATCATCTTCCCTTTGCTGTCTCTGTGCAGTTGTGAGGATCTGTGTCCTCCAGGCAAACACGGGCAGCAGTGTGAGGAGCGATGTCCCTGCCAGAACGGTGGAGTGTGTCACCACGTGACTGGAGAATGTTCCTGTCCTGCTGGCTGGATGGTAGGAACACACATTATGCTTCCTTTAATGCGACATTTCTCGACCAGTGTTTTACATAAGGAATAAAAGACTTGGGGGTGTGCTGTTTTAGGAAAATAGTCAATGACTGTGTGGTGTGATGTGATCCAGCTCAAAAGCAGAATTACTGTTACCACCCCATAGTTGATTATTTTCCCATAATACCATGCCCTGCAGCTTGACTACACCACATTATACTTTTTAATCATTTATAGTTACAAGTTGTGGAATATTAGCGAAACAAGTTAATTGCAGTTATCACTTATGTTATAGGAGCTGTAGCATTTTTTTTTCTCTTGAAGTTAATAAGAGAAACCCCCCCCCCACCCCGCCCCCCCACTGTGGAATCCTTGTTTAGAAATGATAACGTTACAGTGAGCAAATTAATATAAACCTGTGATTTGAACTACAGCCAGCATTATTTTCAAAGCCCTTCTGTTATAGAAAATTAATCAACAACTTTTGACCAATCAGAATCAATAATTCAGCAGTCCGAGTTCAACAGTGGTATAAATATTGTTAACTTTTTTTGCGTGATTTAATGATCCGGTGTATTGTTGTTAAGCACATGAGATGTTCTCTCAGACATGATGTATTAGTTACTGTATGTCACTAAAGTTCAGGCTATTAATCCTTCCTATTGCTTTCATTGTGACCGCTGTGTCTAAATTGCTCAGTACGTTTTCCAAAGGTCTGTACAAATGTCTTGGGTGTGTGTGTCCAGGGAACTGTGTGTGGACAGCCCTGTCCCGGGGGTCGCTTTGGTAGGAACTGCTCTCAGGATTGTCAGTGTCACAATGGAGGAACCTGCTCTTCCTCTACAGGAGAGTGTTTTTGCAGTCCAGGCTACACTGGGGAGAGGTGAGACACGAGCTTTGCTCTTCTTGAAAATGTGTGTTTACTCTGCATTATGTGTACTAGCACGAAAATGGTATGAATCTATTGGTATGAATCAATATTCATATATAAATCTAAATCTATAGTATGAATCAAATCACAGTCAGACAACATTAACCTGTATTCTATAAACAGGACAACATTCAGGAATCAAAACTAGACAAACAGACAAAACAAGAAGATATACAGAAATAGAAAAAGCACAGAGATTAAGGTTTGTAACTCAGACTTCACATGCACAAGCGAGTATATATACACAAACAAATGAAAGGAAACTAGACACAGGTGAAAACAAAAAGATAAACAGTGACCAGACAAGGTCATATACTAACAACACAATAGGAACTACAACAAAACCATCCACATGGCACTGTTACAATGGGAGGCAGGGTCAAAGAAAGGGCAAGATCATGATATTTTGTCTGTTCAAAAGCAGTCATGAATGTGCTTTTCACCTGGGAAGTAGAATACGCAACAAACAACACCATTCAAGTGGTTAAAATCGTAAGAAACCTGTTGCTAAGCACCTAGGAAATATCAAGTCAAGTCAAGTAGCTTTATTGTCATTTCAACCATATACAGCTGGTACAGTACACAGAGAAACGCAACAACGTTCCTCCAGGACCATTGTGTTACATAAAACAATGCAGAACTACACAGGACTAAATAAGACCTACATATTTTTACATAAAGTGCACATGCAAACATGTGCAAACAGCACAAGACATTATAATAACTACTGTTAGAATCGGCACAATAAGAGACAGTGTAGCGCCAACACAGTTCTAGTGAGGAAGTGTCAGATATAACAAGTAGTGCAAAAGAATAACAATATAATAAAAATGCTGTGAATGTAAACATAATATACTATGGTATACAACCCCAATTCTGAAAAAGTTGGGACAGTAAAGAAAATGCAAAAAAAAAACCTAACTAACAAAAAGAGTCATTTGAAAATTCAGTTTACCCTGTACTATATTGAAAACACATTATTAACACATTATTTGATGTTTTACTTTGTGAATTTAATTTCTTTTTGAAAATATACACTCATTTCTGATGACTGCAACACACTCCAAACAAGTTGGGACAGTTGACTGTGTACCACTGTGTGATGTCATCTTTTCTTTTAATAACACTTATTAAGTGTTTGGGCGCTGAGTGAAGACACCAGTTGGTTAAGTTTAGCAAGCGGAATTTTTCCCCCATTCATCCATTATGCATGTCTTCAGCTGAACAACTGTACAGGGCCTTCGTTGTCTTTTTTGCGCTTCATAATGCGCCACACATTCTCAATCTGAGACAGGTCAGGACTGCAGGCAGGCCATGCTAGCACCTGCACTCTCTGCTTACGCAACCATGCGCTTGTACTCTGGGCAGAATGTGGTTTGGCGTTGTCCTGCTCTGGATGGCAGCCTATGTTGCTCCAAACTGTTTACATATCTTTCTGCATTAATGATGCCCTCACAGATGTGCAAGTTACCCATGCAATGGGCACTGACACACTCCCATACCATGACAGATTCTGGCTTTTAAACCTCATGCTGATAACAGCTTGGAGGGTCCTTTCCCTCTTTGGCCTGGAGAACACGACGGCTGTTTTGTCCAAAAACTATTTGAAATGTTGACTTGTCGGACCATAAAACACGATTCCGCTGTGCTCCTGTCCATCTCAGATGAGAAAGAGCCCAGAGAAGTCGGCGGCGCTTCTGGACAGTGTTGATGTATGACTTCTGCTTTGCATAGTAAAGCCTTAACTTGCATCTGTGGATGCAGCGGCAAATGGTGTTGACTGACAAAGGCTTACTAAAATATTCCCGAGCCCATGTCAGGAAATCCATTACAGGCTCATGATGGTTTTTAAGACAGTGACATCTGAGGGATCAGTAGTGGTTTCAGTAGTTCAGTAGTGGTTTTCAGCCTTGCCCTTTACGCACCGAGATTTGACCGGATTTCATGAATCTTTTAATTATATTGTGCACTGTAGAAGGTGAAATGCTCAAAATCCTACAGATTTGTCTTTGGGGAATGTTGCATCTGTTGGCAGATTGGCGAGCCTCGACCCATCCTTGCTCTGAAGGACTAGGCCTTTTTTTGAGGCTCCTTATATAGTATGATTAGACGATTGTCTTACCTGTTTCACATCACCTTCTTATTTCAACTTGTCACATCGCTGTTAGTCCTAAATTGCCCCTGTCCTAACTTTTTTGGAACGTGTTGCAAGCATCAATTTCAAAATAAACGTTTATCTTCAAAAAACTATGCAATTGTTTAGGTAAACCATCAAATACATTGTTTTTATACATGTTTTGTTTAAATACAAGTCAAAGTACATTTACAAATCACTCCTCTTTGTTTTTATTAGCATTTTCCACACTGTCCCAACTTTTTCATAATCGGGGCTGCAGTATTTAGCAGATATGAACACCAAGAACATATAAGGCGGAATGGCACTAGGAATGAGACAAAACTCAAAAGTATCAACATTTCCCTCAGCTGTCATGGTACATGAATCAACATTAAATTTTTGTGGTTTTTCCATATTGAGATAAACTCAACATGCAACTGCATTACTTGTGAACTTTGAAAATTGCTATTTGTTATTTGAAAATTTAAAAATGTGATGAATAAGTGTGAGCCATCTTAGAAACATGGTAAACACGACCCCATTTGAATGAAGCCATTCATGACATTGAGACACATATCCATATGAGAGATTTGATGTGATTTTATGCTAATTATTATTATCATCTAATTAATGACTGAATAAACTTGTTTAGTTTATTTAAAAAACACATTTAAGTAACAGTTCTCCCTTCATGCTTCGTTTTCATTTAGTTCATGACAATATTAAATGTGGTCATGTGAGTAAGCTGGCAGTGTTGATTGATCCACAGGGTTGCTCGATACGGTAATTGGTATCTGGATGAATAGGGACTGGGTCAGATACTGTATGTTATAGGTTTGTATGAAGGCATGATCAATAATTACCACTTGCAGCAAGGTCGCTTGATAATTAAGTTCTGAAGTCAACTGTTCTTAATTCGCACTGAAAATAAACAACAGCTGTGCTATCTCAGGATGATCAATGAGTAAAATTGTGTACGATTGACATCATTCATACAGTAATCAAATCAGTCAGAAAGCCATTGTGCCTCGTGGATTGGGACGATGTCATCCTGGAGACACTGCTTCCGTCGGAATAGAAATGTTTCTTTATAGGGTAAGAATGATGAGTCAAAACTTTGTGAGTCTCAGTGCAGTGACTCTTCCCTCCAAATGGAGCCAAACAATGCCAGTAAAATGCCTCCAACAGCATAACAGTCCCACTGGTTCTTTCATTCATTTGTCAGCTCTATGTATATACAGTAGTGTATATTATGTTCAGAGGTCTGAAGGCTGCAGGGAGAAAGCAGTGTCTATAGTGAAGCAGAAGGTCATTGCTCAGATTATAGATGAAATGCCCTTGAAAGAAAGCTGGCATTCTGAACTTTATTCGTTTCATTCACTGCGTCCAATTGATTCTGGAGTACATAAACTCAATAACAATTGTCACTGTCTAATTACAAACAGACTACACTGTATCTTGGACAAATAGAACCCTAAATCTCTTAGAATCTTCAAATATATCCACATTAAGCATGCTTCAGCTCTGCAAGGGGAAAACATCGCCTCTGTCCTGTGTGGGTTTTAGCCATGGTTCTGTCACATCACAGTGACACATGAAACCAAGAAGAGGTGTGGACAGATGTTCCATTTAATCTAAGGCAGTCTTTTCAGACAAGCTGTGGTTTCTGCCAAAATTTATCCTGGGACAAAGACAACAGCAGTGTAGCCACAGTCTTTGCGAGGTGAGTCAGTTGCTGATATTGTGTAGAAACAAATCAAGTGAACTGTGCCTTAGTGCCAGAAATGTTTTTGGTCATGGTCTGTGTACATGGAGGAAGGGAAGTTGGCAGACAGGGAAAAGAATGGAGGCGAGGTAAACCTTTGAAATGTATGGAGGCGTATGGCTGCATCATTGACTATGTTTACATGGACAGCAGTAATCTAATTATTGACCTTACACTGATTAAGATAATAATGTGATTACGGTGTTTACATGAGTTGCTTTTAGAATACTCCTGTCATGTTCCCGTTTTACATGTTTTAGAACATAATTAGATTAACAGCCCGTGCCATTACGTCACCGCGCCACGCCGTCCGACGTCCCTCCAGAATTTCACGCATCAACATACAGTTCGTCTTCGTTATGGTACCGTATACAGTTTTGGGTGTTTTTATTAAATTTTTTTTACGAACGCTTTAAGTGCAGTTAATTATTTGTCATGCTGTACGTGCAAATAGACAACTGCTTGAAGCCGTGGGCTGCGTCAAAAACCGCGTACTTACCGTCTATATAGTAGCCGAGATACATGTATTTTTCCCCACTACAGGCCTATAGTAGGTAAGTATGCGGTTTGGGACGCAGGCGAACTCTCTTGTTCGCCGTAAAATGTTGAAAACTGCCGTGTGTGATCGTGTCCTGTCGCAAAATGCGGTGAAAACTCTCACACGATGTTCATAATGTGATTAAGGTGTTTACATGTCTGTAATACACGTCCATAATGCGACTAAAACAGGAGTACTCCACAATGTCTTAATTCGATGAGCTTAATTCAAGTATGACCTTAACTAGATTAAGGTAAGTAAAAATTGCTGTTTACATGGTAGTTTCTTAATCAAAGTATGGTCTTAATCGGGTTAAGAGTGGATTTTTGTTGTCCATGTAAACGCAGGTATTGAGTGATGAATGAAGAAGGCATGTGCTGAGTATATGTTCAATATCTTACGTTTTTGAATTATATACCATAATATCCGACACGCATGTTATGATTTCAATATTATATCGAGGTAATATAACATTATAATCCATAATAAAATGAGGATGATTGTTGTGATTTTATAAAAACTGTCGAGTCTGTAGGTGCCCTTTAACAAAATCAAGAGTATACAACAAAGAAGCAGGTAGTAATTGTTCATTACATAACCTTGGATACACCTTGCAATAAGAGCACTCAAACAGCTGACAACAGCAAGGAGTTCCGTGTCAGTGCCGTCAAATATTTATTTATTTATGTCTGTTCCTAAATAAAGAAAATCACAAGGAGGGCAATATAAAAATTTTAACATAACCATATTTAGAGCTGACATTTAGGTCGATTTGACATTTCTTATGGAAAGTGCTAAGTGGAAAGTGCTTCCTAAAATGCTGCTACAAAATCTACAATAGGTGTCCAAGTGGATCTGCTGACTGCAAAAGTCACAGCATATTATTTACATTATTTCCTTATTCATCAGACCATTCATAGTGCCCTGCGAATGGGAATGGGGTCATCCTGGAAGAAACCACTCCCATCAGGATAGAAATCTTTTACCACAGGACAAGTGGACCCAAGCTATGTCTGCAAAATGCCTCTTAAATCATAATAGGGCCACCATCCATCCATTTTCTGTACCGCTTATCCTACACAGGGTCAGTGGGGGGAGCCTGGAGCCGGGGAACTTGGGGGACACCCTGAATGGGGTGTCAACCAATCATAGGGCACAATCGCATGCACACTTACACACTACGGACAATTTGGAAATGTCAGTCAGCCCCCAATGCATGCATGTCTTTGGACTGGGGAGGAAACTGGAGTACCTGGAGGAAGCCTCCGAAGCACAGGAACAACATGAAAGCTCAGTGTTCACAGGGCAGGGGTGGGACTTGAACGCCCAACCCCGAGGTGTGAAGCAAACGTGCTAACCACTAAGCCACGTGCCCACCAGGACCACCAGTGCCACCAGTTTTTCCTTGAGTTTCTCACCCGTTTTCCTTAGTGGACTTATTAATAACTCAATCCAAAAAGTACTTACATTACATGTATGCTAACATCACTTTTAGGGCACTTAATTAGAAACTATGATTAAAATTCTGTTAAGGTGTGCCATAAGGTATTAGATGACTAAAAGTAGAACATGGGATTTAAATGTAACTGTAACTGACAGGCCTTGTGGGTTTTGTAGGATGTTATGAACAATCACTGTGTAGAATTATTATATAGAATTATTATTAATGTAGATTTTTTGGGGATATATTTGTTTTGAGGTACAACTTGTGATCTTAGGCTTGTTGATCTTGAGTGATAGCACACTGTAGGCAGCATCATTCAGGTCTCAGTGGTTATTGGGGCCAATGAGTTGACTAGAAGCAGAAATTGGGGCTTGGTGTAGGAATGAATCCGGGGCTGGGGAGCACAGCCCTGTGCCCATAATTACCAGCATCATAGCGCATGAACCATATACTTAAGCAGACCATGGCTTACAGGAATAGCACTACAAGTGCATTTTTATGAGTTAATAAGTGCTTTGGCTAACACAGACGTCACAAGAAGCTTCCGACCAACTCAAGCAGGCCCCATCTCACCACACCCTATGGGCTGGAAAATAATCAGCTCTCAGCTTCAAGGAGGGACATATTTGAGTGTGTGAGGGGGAAAAAACAGCAAAAGAAAGCAGGCTCTCTCTTTTAGATAGAATGTTGTCTTGAACTACACCTGTGCGTTCTTAAAACACTGATACCAAAAGAGTGTTGATATAACAGACTTCCTCATGATGGATGTTGTTCTGTAGGGGACGCCTGACATTATGATATGCAATATTCTACATGGAATTGAAATCAGTGGGAATCACTGTGCGGTTGGACAGCTTCCATGTGTTCCCACACAAGTCCATCCGTTCTGCACAGTGCCAGCTTTGGGAACAGCTTAGCCAGAGCCCATCTGCACAGCTAATGGAGAAGATAGCCATGTCCAAATGACATGGCCTGAATTTTTCCAGCTTGACACACTCATTTATCAAAACCAGTGAGTCCTCCGTCAGTGGGCTGGTGGATCCGCTCTCCCTATGCGTTTAATTCTTTATTGCATGGAAGGAAAGTTCATCCGGCGGAGGGAGTTATCAACAAGTGGGTTCTGATGAGCTACAGTTCTCACACAGGTGTCTGTTAAGAGATAGTGCTTAAGAGTGCTTTTTAAAATTTTTTTTAAAAAAATCAGAATTCTTTGTTTTTAACCTTTATAGAGTCCACTAGTTTAAGCTTCCCTTTCCTGGGCTTTCAAGTTGTATTTTCCAAGGAGTAGGGAGTTCAATAATGGATAAATATGAGAAATTGAACAGATGTTGATTGTTTGGAGCTGTGTACAAACATAACAGTTTTCAATTCTTTATTGAACCCAGAGTCCATATTCATGCTGTGGAGCTTTGTTGTTGTGACAGTGTACACAGATTGACATTATATTTTGAAAGAGCATTGTTCCAACATGAATGCTTAGGAAGAAAAAAAAACTTTGTGACCATGACATAATTACCAAGGTATCAAAAATTATGGCTCAAGGTCCCTTTTCAGAACCTTCAAACTAACTGTCCCTCAGTGGTGGAATGAACTTCCAAAATCAATCCGGACAGCAGAATCTGTCACTGTTTGCAAAAAACATCTAAAGACCCACCTCTTCCGTGAGCACTTAACTAACTCTTAAAATGCCAACCCCACATTAAAAAACAAAACAAAACAAAACGTACTCTGGCTCTTACACCTCTACTCTGCGCACTTTGCTTTTCTAGAACTCAATTATGAATCTTGCATGGTAGCACTACTTGTATTGTTCTCTGCTTGATATATCACTTGTATTTCCTCATTTGTAAGTCGCTTTGGATAAAAGCGTCTGCTAAGTGAATAAATGTCAATGTAAATGTACTGAAATGTACCAAATGCAAAATAAAAGTCAACAACCATGGAGAGCTTTTCTTAAAGACAACAACTTTCATTGAAAAAGATAACAGGTGAGAAGTCTCTCCCTCCAATTTATACAACTTTATTATCTAGTTAAAGCTAAAACAAGGGGTTAGTAAGAAATTTGGATATCAAACACAAACCAAGGTAAGTAATGTGTTTGATAAAAAAAAAATAATGAATGCTGTCAATTTATTGTAACAAGACATTTGACATGTTATGTATTCCTTCATTATTGCGAGTAACAGAAATAGTCAGAGTGTCTATTAATAGTGAAAATATTACATGTGCATCTCTGTCCATTTAGTCATCTGGATGACAGTTTTATCTAATCTACTTACAAATTGAGACAGGATACCCAATGAGCAGTTAAGTTATGAGCCTTGCTTGGAGAACCAAGAGTAGCAACTTGGTAGTGCTGAGATTTGAACTCACAACCTTCCAATCAAGAGTCTAAAGCATTAAACACAGAATTACCACTTCCATCTTTTGGAAGTGATATTGATATTCTCTAACAACTTGTATGCCAGCCTTTGCTTGTATAACTTTCTTCAACTTTTGAAGGATCCTCAGAACAGGTTTTGAATCCTCTTAGTTTCAGTAAACTTCTTGATTACGTTATTCTTGACATATCTAATATATATAACTCAGCCAGATGTCTTACGTTGCAGTCATGATGAAATGTAATTATGTTTAACATCGTTGTCTTCTTGAAGTACACACCCCACCTTTTTTCTTAATACAGAAAGGGTCATTTTTCCATTTAAAAACCATGGGCGATACAAATGTTTTCACTTGACTGGAACACAAGCCTGCTCCTCTTAGGTCATCTAGAAGGACTTGGCTATGGTTTTCCCTCACAAGCATATGCAGCATGAGCAGTAGCAGCAACTGCCCAACATTAACACACAATTAGTGCTTAATGATCATGTGATTGATGCCTAGAGGTGTGTGTCTTGTGTGTGTGTCTTGGCAGGTGCCAGGATGAATGTCCGATTGGCAAGTATGGCGTGAACTGCCGCCAGACCTGTCGCTGTGAAAATGGAGCCACATGTTACCACATTAGCGGTGCTTGTCTGTGCGAGCCAGGTTACATGGGCGAGATGTGTGAAACCCGCATCTGCCCAAAGGGCATCTACGGCCTCAAGTGTGACAAAACGTGCCCATGCCATGCTCCAAACACCCAAAGGTAAAGCTATACAGTATAAGGATGTGCTATGTGTTTTTGCATAGTGTTTGTATGCATATGCGTGAAAGTCAGAAAAAGTGACAGAAAGAGAAAGCTTGCAGCACATGTAGACATGTGGGAGTCAGTTTAGTGTTTTAATAGCAGTGAGTGGGAGAAAGTCTGTCTGTTTATGTGTTTAGAGACCCACACAGTTTCCCATTGTGTTTATGGCCTATGGATGAGACAGGCTAGCACAGCTGAGTGGCTCCATGTGTTGTGTGTGGACAGCTGCTTCACTTTCACTCAATACAGCGAGTGTTTCAGGTGCCACCAGCTGCCCCAACCAACAGGTACAGGCCATGACCACTAACCACAAAAACAACTACCAATGCCAGTGTGTCAAATGTCTAACGAATCCTTCCCACCTATCTGTTTAAAATGGTTTGCCCCACCCTCTAGAAAACGGTCGTTAGGACAACCTTTATGACATCCTCCTGTTTTAAGTACAATAACAGAAATGTATAGTGCTCCCTGAAGTGTAGACACGAATTAAATAACCTCCAACAGAACTAAATTTCTTTGAATGACAATATTAACATTGCACAGCCTTAATGGAAGATAGATACAGTAGATCAGTGGTTCTCAAATTTATTATATTTATTATTATTATTATTATTATTATTATTATTATTAATCGAGACCTCACTAACTAAAAACGAGTAGCCTATAAATTACGTCAACTTTATGAGTGGAAAGCGAAGGAATATAAAGCTCTATGGCTCCAAAAAATAGAATATTAGTGCGCACATTGAGATAATGTTCACGACATAAAATTTGTACCAAGTGGGTCTGGTGAAATTTTTTGACAGTTAAAAGGCTCCCTGAGTACAAAAAAAGTGATCCCCTGCTGTACATGGCTGGGGCAGCTGGTAGATGTCCCCTATCAGAGAAAGTCTGTGATTACTACTATGTCTACACAGTCTACTCACTGCTGTCGTGTCCTTTTTCAAGAAACTTAACCCATTCTTGCAGCATGTATGGAGTTAAGATCAGATTGACCAAAACCTGAGCGTAAAATTTCTGATGCTTTAAAGAAAATCCTTGTTATTATTGATGTTCAAGTACATTAGGACGATTTGTTCAAGATGTTCAAGTACATTAGGACGATTTGAACTTCAGGTTTAAAAAAAAAATTAAATCAAATAGTATATATATATATATATATATATATATATATAAAAAAAATCAGGTTAAAAATTCAGCAATTCTGCAAGATCGCATTTGATTTATTCATATTTAGAAAAGAATTTAGTTTACTCTATCCTGACTTGTTGTAATGTACATGGCTAATACACTATAAATGGAATTGTGTGCTGTCTTTGTCTAGGCAAATGTACTTATCACTGCATTATGTGGCATGGCAATTCAGGTTCAGAACCTGCTAAGCTTAACACTGTTTGTTTCTCTAAATTCACTGATTTTGCACATCCTGAGTTATACGTCACCAAAATCACACGATTGATAAAGCTGGAATTTACACTGTGTGTGAAAGTGGGGATTGACTTAATAAACTGGCAAAAGAGTACATTATATAAACTGCTGAATTTTCTTCTGATTGATTAATTTATCAAATTAAATGTATATTTATTTTTTAAAAATTCATTTGAATGCATTTAAAAAAAAAAAAATTTAAATTTAAAAAATCTAATTCATACAAATATTTTCAATCATCTAAGATCTGTAGTGACGAAATGAAATAACATCAAATTATGTTCTGGTGAATCTAAGGGTTTTGGTGTGCGTGTGTATATTATATTAAACATAAAGATGAAGAGGTAGATGAAAAGTGTATTGTGCCTCTCTCCAGCTGCCACCCTGTATCAGGTGAGTGCTTGTGCCAGCCTGGTTGGTCAGGTATCTACTGTAATGAGACGTGTGCACCAGGCTTCTATGGCGAGGAGTGTCAGCAGGTGTGTCAGTGTCAGAACGGTGCAGACTGCCACAGCGTGACAGGAGAGTGTGTCTGCGCTCCAGGCTTTCAGGTGAACACACATTTACTATGTTATATTTTCTCACACTGATTATTGAATTCCTGAATCATTATGGTTCTTTTGTTGAAGGAGCAGCTTTTTGAATGACTCTGTTACTAATGTGTTTATAAAATCTTTTTCAGGGTGCAGATTGCTCTATACGCTGTCCAGCAGGGATGTATGGAGTAAACTGCTCCTCTGCTTGCACCTGTAAGAATGGAGCCACGTGCTCATCTGTGGATGGATCCTGCACATGCAGAGCAGGTGATTCAACCTGATTTGTGAAAGATTCTCTGAAGGACTTTGTTTATGCACTATTAAAAATAGTTTCAGTGGCTCCCAAGTGGCACAACAGAAGCGAATACTATTGTCAGGAGGTTGTGAGTTTGAAGAGAGCAAAATTGGCCATGCTTTCTGAGTGGGAGGATTGCCTTTATTCAGAGTGACACTAGCCAATTGTGGGCATCAATATAGTTTATTATATTATATATCAATATAGTTTATATTTGTTTACAATTAAAAATCGTAAACGTTTTGACTGCATAAGCATCATGGTAGTGGTAGCATCATATTACTCATTGCCCTCGGCCCCTTGGTTGTTTCTCGGACCAAAGCCCTCCTTACCCTGGTAAGGAGGCACGGTTGTGGTTGTGCCACATTCTTTCCATCTTTTTTTTTCATAATGTTTTTTGTTTTGTTTTGTTTTTTAACCAAACCCTGAGTGAAATTAATTTTGAAAGCTCCTTGATCTTCATAAAGCTGTTTGTTTAGGTATGTTCTCTCTTAAACTTCGGGGCATTACTGTACATTTAGGTCACATGACTATTTTAATTGCACACCGGTGTACTCCATTCAATTAACTGTGATTTCTCTTATACTGGAACAAATGTACGGACTTGGGATGGGATGAATTATTTAAACCAAGTATAGTTTATAGATTTATTTAGAATGATTTTCATCTTAATTTACAATCTACAATTCTTCACAAGTGAAACTGATTCTAGCTCTGAAGCAGGGCCGTTACCCTGTTTATAGGACTCACTAATTACTCTGTCTTTAAAACAATAGATTTTTTAAAATATTGGATCCTTATAACAAGTAGCTATGCATTGCTTATGTTGAATGTTCAGTGTTTTATAATTATTACTATTGCTTATTAATAATTAGATCTGCTCTGAAGTGTTTATCGTGAGCCTAAGGAATTACTTTGCTTGTACACACATTTAAATGTGTGGGTGTAGAGAACTTTCCTCATACCTTTCTCTTTAACCCAGGCTGGCATGGAGTGCACTGCTCTATAAACTGCCCCAGTGGTACATGGGGACTCGGCTGTAACCTCACCTGCATGTGTGGGAACGGTGGAGCTTGTAATGCTCTAGATGGCCAGTGTACCTGCGCTCCAGGCTGGAGAGGTGAACGATGTGACGTACACTGCCAGGTGAGCTTTCAAAGAAATTCACACACTTCTGTATTCTAATGATCACAATGACTTTTTTTTTTGTATACTGATTTTTTTTTTCTCCAAATCCTATAATTGATCCTTGGATAGTTTTAAACGTCAACTGAATACTTTTCAGGCATGATGAACGTGTTGGAAATCATCTTAGGCTTCTTTTTTTAATGGTGTGCAATGGTATGTACCGCATAAAGAGAAGAGATCACAGGCTCAGAATGAAGCAGCATAGCTTTGAATGAAAGCTTTTCACAGAGCAAACTCACTTTGTCCTAGAAGTCCATTAGTCCATTAGGAATTAATGCAATGTTCGCTGAAAGAGCATATTGTAGTGCTTCCCCACAACGTATCACGTTTATCACATTACTATTAACTATAATGTGTAATATATATACATAAGTATTTTATTTTTACCCAATAGAATCGAAACCTTCAGTTGTAAGCAGTATTGTGTAATGATGTGATCTCTTTAGGACGGGACATATGGTATGGATTGTCGAGAGCGCTGTGACTGCAGTCATGCTGATGGCTGTCACCCTACAACCGGACACTGCCGCTGTCTCGCAGGCTGGACAGGTGAGCTGTGTTTCTCGGTCTCTGCCAGGATAAATATACAGGCTACATCCTGGTATGCTATGTAGTAATGACATGACCCAAATATCCTACTTCTACTTTAGTGTTTATTAAAGTGTGTGATGTTCAATTGGTCAATTATATCAGATCAGTGGGAATTAGAAACCTCTTCTCTCTCTTCTCTCTAGCTGTTTTCTTTCTTCCTTTCTTCTCTGTTATCCTCCTCTTGTAAGTCAACCTGATTGCTTTCATGTTTTGGACATGTGTTGTGGCCTTGTGTGCTCCATTACTCTTGTTTATGTTCACTTTGCTGTGTTTCTCAGCTCTTTGTTTTGTTGAAGCTTTGCCACAGCTGTATGGCTCTGGATCTCCACACACGCATCGTGTGCGGCATGGCGATTTTAGTCATCAGCAAGACTCCGACCATAATTAGTCCATAACAAGCTGATCCCAGCATGCTGATCCCAGAGGAGTCTTTTAATTATTCTGTATTTTTGCCAGGCATTTTTGCTGACTGATTGATTGGTCCATCCATATTTCATATTTCATTGACAGATTATTAAGAAACAGACAGTTTTCATGATTTTCACCATCAGGTGTTTATGAGGTTCGCATTGGATTTTATATTACTGGATCACAAGTCACTGTTATGATGTAAAACAACTTTTTTGAAAACTGTTCTTGTTCTCTTTTGGTGTTATCTTCTCTCATCTCCTTTAATCTCATCTCTGTTCTTATGTGGTGTGTTTTCGTCTCATATATTTTAGTCTAACTCACCCCCTTTAATGTCCTCTCATCTCTGTTCTCATATCCTGTTCTTTCCTGCTATCATGCCTTTGTTCTGTTCTCCTCTCTTTTGTTTTCTCCTCTACTCTTCTTGCCTCACCTCTCTCATTTTCCCCTCTAAGATTTGAGTAGCATACTGATGATATTATATGTTGTCCTGGCCCTTTAAATACACGGGCATTTCTTCAGTGCTACTTCTCCAGAGTTTGTCGCCAGCTTTTCCCCATCACCTAGCAACACTCTCGGGTCCTCAAAGAGGCCTTTGTCCTGTGTCTTGGCCCAGCGCTCCTTTACAATGCTGCTTATCAATGCCCAGTTTGTGGGGGGGTATCATGGATGGTGCTGGAGCACACACAAACAGACAGAGATATGATAATTTACATTCTTCCTTATATCTCAACTTGTTAAATTTGTCATGGCTGCCAATTCTGAGAATACATGAGTTTAAAGAGTTGAATAAGACAATCAGATGTGAGCACTTTCTTGCACTTCTATGGGCTGTGCTAAAGTACACTTGAGGGATTCGCAGCATCAAGAACAGGATTAAATTCCCACTTTTCTTAAACTACAGAGCAATCTTAATCATGTAAAGGAGGACTATCTCTTTCTGCTGTGTCTCTCCTTTTATCTTGCTTCCAAGTTAGCAATTTTATTATTCTGGTCTAGGGGCTTTAACATTTTTTTCATGACATAATGCCTGTGTTAGACACACTTATACCTTGTAAAGGGACTTTTCTATGCGCAGTATGTGTCAGTTGTCCTCTAGTGTACCTCTCATCGGTAGTCAGTGCAACAGGATGCTGTTGGTAGGGTGCATTGGGTTGGTGAGCTGTTAAGTAAGGAATAAAACACAACAGGGCATGCTGTTATAGCAAAATAATGTGTGATGTGGTTACTTTCCAATAACAGTAAATCCTGAAGTTTTATTCTTCTTATGCAAGATGTTATTTTTTTATTTATTAAAGAATGAAATGTTGTACTTTTTTATCCATTCATAGTTACATGTTAATGTTGTGGTGTGTCCGTAAAACAAGTTAGTTCCTGTATTCACTTACATTATAGCAATTGTAAACGCTCGTGAACTCACCGCCCTTTCTTTTATTCTATCATTTGAAGTTAATAAAACAAAAAAAAGATTTTCCCATGTCGGAAAATGTAGAAGAGCAGCTTTACCTCTGAGCGTTGACGCTGGCGGCTCCTTCCAAGAATGCCAAATATAGTAAATGTCTTCTCATAGAAAACTTACGCCATATCAATAACTGCACACATTTCTTAATCTGTTTATGTGGAGCGCCTACCATACAAGTCCCTACTGTATGTAAGTTGGTACGAGAGAAATGATAACGCATTACAACAATGAGTCGAAACCTGTGATTTGCCTTGCAACTCGAACTACTGTCAGAATATGCTGTTAGAAAATGTGTTTAATCAATATCGGACAGAATTGTCAATTCAACAGCGTTGTGGTGTAAAAGGTGTTCTAAAAAGCCAGCAGTGCTGATATATGGGTCACAAAATAAATATTGGACATATGCTGGTCTCTTTCGACTGATGGATGGGGTAGAGGGTGTCTGAGAGTTTGTGCATATCAACAGGTGGTCTACATTCAATAATTTGTTCTATAAAAGTGTACTTTATTGTTGTAGGTGTACCGGATAAATTGGCCACTGAGTGTGTATTTGGTTATACTTGGATAGAACCTATAGAGATATCATTTCTGTATACTGTGTGTATGTGTCTGCTTAGGAGATTGCATTGAGTTTTTCCATTTGAATCCATCACATATATTTGCTATGTTTTAGTATTTAGCATGTCAAATATATATTTATGTAGATATTGTATGTATGTTTCGGCTACTTCTTATAATAGAAAATTCTTACTTGCTGTGTGTGTGTCTAATGTTTGGGCATATATTTCTCTTCTTCTCAGGGATCCACTGTGACAGTGTGTGTGCTGAGGGTCGCTGGGGACCAAACTGCTCTCTGTCCTGTAACTGTAAGAATGGAGCATCGTGCTCACCTGATGAAGGCACATGCGAATGTGCTCCTGGCTTTAGAGGCACCACCTGCCAACGTAGTGAGTATTCTGTGTGTGTGTGTGTTTATAGCTGCCTATAAGTTTTTCCTTGTGGTCTGCCTTGTGTGACACAACATATTAAATCTTGTTATTCTGTGTTTGTTTGTGTTTATAGCTGCCTATAAGTTTTTCCTTGTGGTCTGCCTTGTGTGACACAACATATTAAATCTTGTGATTTATATTTATTCTGATGTTCATTTATACAGCTGCCTAAATTCATATCAAACTTATAATAAATTTATTTGTATTGCACTGAAGCAGCTAGTTCTCTGGACTAGTTTTCATGCAGGAAGTACACTCACTGTCTACTTTAACAGGAACACCCGTACACCTGCTCATTTACGCAGTTTTGCATTTAGCCAATCATGTGGTAGCAGCACAATGCATAAATCAGCACAATGCAGATGCAGGTCAAGAGCTGCAGTTAATGTTCAGTTAATCAGTCAAACATCAGAATAAAGGAAAAGTGTTGTCTCTGTGACTCGTGGCATGGTTTTTGGTACCAAATGGGCTGGTTTGAGTATTTCAGAAACCGTTGATCAAACCTTGAGGTGGATGGGCTACACCAGCAGAAGACCACATTGGGTTTCACTCCTGTCAGCCAAGAACTGTGATCTGAGGCTATTATGGGGACAGACTCACCCAAACTGGACAGATGAAGATTAGAAAGTGTCCATGGTGGGTGAGGTTGTACCCTTGATAGCCTCAGATTCTTGTTTTCGGCTGACAGGATTGGAACCTGATGTGGTCTTCTGCTGTTGTAGCCCATCCACCTCCAGGTTTGATGTGTTGTGTGTTCTGAGATGCTTTTCTCCTCACCACATTTGAAAGTGCTTATTTGAGTTACTATAGACTTCCTGTCAGCTCAGACCAGTCTGGTCATTCTCTTGTGATCTCTCTCATCAACAAGGTGTTTCAGCCTGCAGATCCTCCGCAAACAGGATGTTTTTTGTTTGTTTTGTTTTTTTGCACCATTCTGTGTAAACTCTATAGACTGAGAAATACTAAAACTAGCCCATTTGGCACAACAACCACGCCACAATGTCCCAGAGATCACACTTTTTCTTCATTCTGATGTCTGATGTGAACATTAACTGAAGCTCTTGACCTGTATCTGCATGATTTTATGCATGGTGCTGCTGCAACATGATTGGCTGATTAGATAACTGCATGAATGTGCAGGTGTACAGGTGTTCTTAATAAAGTGGACAACGAGTGTATATTTACATGATACCTTGCATGTGCTTTCTGTATTGCATTTCAACACAACAACCACGATTAACTATTTAATTTCTTCACACTATTTACTTGCAACAAAATGAGAATTAAGTGTGGCATTTTGTGCTGAACTTGTCTCCTGACGATATCCCGATATTCCTACAGTCTGTTCTCCAGGTTACTTTGGGCACCGCTGCAGTCAGACATGTCCTCAGTGTGTGCACAGCAATGGCCCGTGTCATCATGTGACAGGCCAGTGTGACTGTCTCCCTGGATTTAAAGGAGCTCTTTGCAATGAAGGTGAGAAAGAAGTCATTAAAGCAAGGTTCTTACTGTCCGTATTCGTTTCAGTGAGCCAGTAAAGGTCTCAACAGTTAATATTGTTTTGCAGCAAGTGACATTTGAGAATTAAAAAAAAAAAAAGATAGGTCTGCTCATGATTTCGTGGCAGATTAATTCTGTGAAAAAAACCCAACTTATCAAAAAAATCTGTTTGTACCTGAACATTACACCCAAAAAAAAAACTCAAAACAGTTTCTATTGGTATTAACATTAATTTTCCAATTTGTATTAAAATTGCAGTAAAATTCATTATCTGTGCTCATTATGAAGTTTTTTTAGAATGTATAATTAACAGGTTATTAACACATAGAATGTATAACTATTGGGTTATTATAGAATATAGAACCAACAAATTAACACCAAATAGAATGTGTAACCAGAGCTGTTGTTTGCCCATTTGTTTCTGCACAGTGTGTCCCAGTGGCAAGTTTGGGAAGAATTGTGCCTGGACATGTACCTGCACCAACAACGGGACGTGCAACCCCATCGATGGCTCATGCCAGTGTTACCCAGGCTGGATCGGCAGTGACTGCTCACAACGTGAGTACTGCTTAGGAGCTTACACTTCCTTTGGAAAAAGGAATTTCCATTTCCTAAAATAGGGACAGCGAATGTGAGAGAGGCCCTAATGCTGAAGGCACTAACATTGAAGTTGTGAGGGTTTACAAGCTGCATCCATTGTCCTCATGACCAAGCATAGCCACATGGTATATGTCAATCCCTTTAAAAGCCAAATCCCTACTTTCACTGTCTCCTAAAGCACTATGTTCTCAGGTCCTAAAGTAAAGCGTGGCTTTTAGTGAATTAAAATAACAAGACAGAAATAAACATAAGTATGGATAATATTACTGATTGAGGCTTGACCCTGGGACACATAGAGATGCTTTTTTTTTTATTTAATAATGTCTCATAAATTGAGCAAGAATTATTCAGATATTCCTGATATGTTAAAGTACGTGGCAGCTTAGCGGTTAGCCCATTTGCCTTGCACCTCGTGGTTGGGGGTTCGAATCCCGCCTCTGCCCTGTGTGTGTAGAGTTTGCATGTTCTCGTGCTTCAGGGGATTCCTCCAGGTACTTCGTTTCCTCCCCCATGCGTTCTAGATTGATTGGCATTTCCGAAATGTCCTTAGTGCGATTGTCCAGCGTGTCCCCCGCCTTGTGCCCCGAGTCCCCCAACCAGCCCCCCCCCACCCCCCCCGACCATGTGTAGTATATGCATATAGAAAATAAACGAATGGTACCCTAATTTCCACATGCCAGTCTCTGTATTGAAAAGGAAGTCTCTGGCGCCCCCTGCTGATTGTATACTGAAATTCCATCCAAAGTGTTATATGGACTCTCATGCTTTTTAGGTGCTCATTGAGGCTCGTTGATGCATTTTCCTAGTTAACTTTAAAATCAGCTAATTGAATACTTTCTGTTATTCAATCTGAACTTTTATAAGCGCATACACTATCAGTGATGTTAGTGTATGTGGTGTGTTCGGTGTTGTAGCTTGTCCTCCTGGATACTGGGGCCCAAACTGCATCCACACATGTAACTGTCATAATGGAGCATACTGCAGCGCATACGATGGAGAATGCAAGTGTACACCAGGATGGACCGGCCTTTACTGCACACAACGTGAGTCTCTCTCTCTCTCTCGTTCTCTTTCTCAGACTATCATACACCACCAGTTAGTCATAAATTAATGTGCAGTGTAGCAAATCAGGATGTAATAACTACCTAATATCCATAACTCCTGGAACTAACGCATGCATCAAACATTTATACAACCATGTTCAAATTCATTATAGTGCTACACTGCCTAGTACAATTTTGTGGATCCCATGCCCGTTTTCTAACATTTCCAAGTTATTTTTGATTTTAAACAACCTCAAATTTGGGCAAGAGATGGAAAAACAGAGGTAAAAGGCAGAGTAGCTCTGCAGAAAAACACCTGACATAGTTCTAAAATAACATCTAGTTTCATTGATCATCACAAATATTTACACGCAATAGTTTTCCTCAAAATATACGTAGTTATTTGATTCTAAGCTGTCTTTGATTACTGTCTGTGTGTTATGCGTATTCTTCCCATGTCAGTGTGTATTTCCTCTGGGTTTCCTCCTACCTCCCACAAATATGCAGATATGTGTATTGGATGTGCTGACTAGTTTATGATGAGGATGTGAATGTGTGCGTATGTGCTTGATGCCATGTGATAGACTGGTGTCCAGCACACGATGTATTCCAGCCTCATTTCTTCACATTTTCATTGGCTAATGCTTGAAGTTTGATTCAATCTAAGAGCTAATCAGATCCAGTAATCAGTATTGGTATTGGGGTCAGTACTGACTTGAAACAGCCATGGTTGTATGTCTTAAACCCTGCCAGGATTATGCCTGTGATGTTTTACACAACGTGAAACCCACTGGAAATTGGGATTGATGAATGACAAGCTTGTTGCTCTATCAATCTGTTTAAATTGTGGACTAGTTCAACAAAACAGACTTCATATAAAAACCATAATGAACTTTCTTTTACGTTCACACTATCCGTTGTTGCCCAGATGAGGACGGGTTCCCTTCTGAGTCTGGTTCCTTTCAAGGTTTCTTCCTCATATCATCTTAGGGAGTTTTTCCTCACCACTGTCGCCACTGAGTTGCTCAAGAGGGATAAATTCACACACTTAAAATCTGTATCCTGTGTTTATATGTTTCTGTAAAGCTGCTTTGAGACAGGGTCCATTGTTAAAAGTGCTATACAAATAAAATTGAATTGAATTGAATTGGAATTAAATTAAATTGTATATACCCTCTTGAGAAAGGTTTATTAAATCCTGCATCTGGTTACAGTACCTATACAGTTAATACCCAGTAACCTGTAAACCTATAAAACTTACTGTTGAGGATGCGTTTTTATTACGAAGCAGAGCATATGATTCTTTTATATGCCAGGACTGCACTGTTTGATGTGAGAAAGATCACTGAATATGAAGCACTAATATTCAGGAATGACTCAGCGCTCTAATCGTTGCTGCCAGATAAGTATGAAAGTACGTCTTGATGTTCATTTTAGCCTTGCTGTCCTTCACATGCAATTGCTCTCTCGCCTGTGCATGAGGCAGCTTAAACCGTATCTGAACTGAAAACAGCCTTAAGCATTTCCAATGCTCTAGTGCATGCCAGTGTAAATGTGTGTGACAGACATTTTAAGGACAAAGTGTGTCATTTTGTAGATTTTCATCTGCAATTCGAGTGCACAAGGGGGTCAGACCTGTCTTAAGGGAAAAAATGGTTTATTAAAGTGTCATTTATTACAGTATGTCTATCCAGATGATGGGAATTTCACACTAACTCAACTAACATTAACTCTGCGTTTCTCTAAATAGCACCACTACTATAACGGAGACTGTTGTGATTTTTAGATGCCATTTCCAACACCATAGAAATGCTTTCATTTTGTACCAGTTGATTAAACCATTAAATATTGCCTCTTGTCACACTGAAACCTCATCATTTACAATTTTAATATAATTTAACATAATGACATGTTATACAACTTACATAATTTACTACGCAGACATTTCTTTATTTTTAGCAGTTTGTCATATAATGCACATTAGCAACAGTTACTATTTTCTAAGCAGTTATTACATGACATTGCTGCACTTCTTCTGTTATTGTGGTTGTTGTTTGTCATTCATAGTCAATGAAAGAAGTCATATATGCAATACCGACATTTAGTTTCTAACTGTATACAGTTTCAGTCTCAGTACATATGATTGAAGTGGATGTGTGCGCATTGCAGGCTGTCCGTTAGGTTTCTATGGTAAAGACTGTTCCCAGAGCTGTCAGTGTCAGAATGGTGCAGACTGTGACCACATCTCTGGGCAGTGTACCTGCCGCAGAGGCTTCATGGGACGACACTGTGAACAAAGTGAGTGAGCAGGGGCCTGGAATTACACGCTCAGTTGAGTGAATAGAGCCAATCACGTTTGGTATAAAATAGGGGTGTCCAAACTACAACCTGCAGGTATCAGTAAGGAAGTTTATAAAATGAGGTGCTTAGTTTCGGACACTTTTACTATTATACTATTACATAAAAATCAGATTGAAAAATTGTCCAGCTCCCATTTCCTCCTCTTTTCGCTCGAAAACCCTCTAATATTATTACTCTTATATGCCAACATTACCAAGCATTCGGCACCAAAAAAAAAAACCACATGACTATGTGTAATTACCATGTAGAAAATATTTGGAAAAAGAACAGAAAATCTATTTATCTGAAAACTCACTTATAGGGGAAATCTAAGGGCAGTCTTTAAATGCCATCAATAAATATTTAAAATTTAATGCTAATTATTTCTGACCCTATAATGTTAATTGAAAACAACACCAATATTACAGTTTTGCAATTAATTAAAAAAAAAAGAAAAAAGAAGGATTAAACAGACATAAGTACATGCCTTACTCTTATTATTTTTTGTCCAACACACACACTGGAGCAATACATTAAAAAGAAAAAAAAAAACAATTTCCTAAAGTTATTCTTCACTATTAAAAAAACAAGTCCTCTGAGTCTCTGAAATGATATCATGCAAGTTTAGGAATTATTTTAGAAATACCTTTAACTGAAAAACTAATGAAAGTGTTTTACAAAATTGTTTCACATAATTGTTTATTAACTGCACCAACAACTGCCATTAGCCGTCCATTATAAACAAGTTTTTTTATTTTAAAAAGTAAACTTTTTTGTTCTTTACACAATACAGGGAAATATTGAATGTCACAACTATTGTGATCCCATATATGATACAGATGTGGTATATAGGGCTTAGACCGATGAACACTAGAGTATTTCTTAAAGCTAATCATGTAAATTATAAGGCGGTTTATTAGTGGCAATTAAGTGGTCCTATTTATTTTTTTCATGTATATTATTACATATAGTCTCTGCCCTGTGCTTCCATATTTATTTCTCCATCTGGCCTTCCATAAAAATCGTTTGGACGCCCCTGATTTTAATGATATCAAATGTCTTTGAAACCTGTGTACCGGAGATTTAGCAAACTGTGATGTGAGGAAATGATGATGAGGTAACCTACTGCCTCTGTGTATGCTGTCAGGATGTCCTCCTGGTACGTACGGTTTTGGCTGCCGACAGGTGTGCGAATGCCTAAATAATTCCACCTGTGATCACATGACTGGGACGTGTTATTGCAACCCAGGCTGGAAGGGATCACGGTGTGACCAAGGTAGGACAAGCCTTTTATACATTTCTATATTTGATTCGAACCAATATATATATGGTTGCAAATTAGGAGCAAGAAGACATTTTGGGTTTTAGAATGAGTCATTTTTCATCTGTCGATTCTGTTTAGTGCAAAAAATGTTCGTGTTCGATTTGAGATGCTGCTAAATGTAATGTGTTGAGAGGCAGGAGGCAAATATGCAGACTTGGGGCAAATACAAAAAAATAGAAGCAGGTATCCATAGCAAAACAGGTTAAATAGGCCTAGAGATTATCCATATTCAAAACTAGTGTCAAAACACTACACATGGATCAAGGAAGTTGAAGTAGAAACCATGGCTTAGACTTATATAAATATTCAATAAGATTTTGCAAGAATGCATTGAAACAATAGGGTATATACAGTATAGACAAATTAATCATGGAGTAACATAGAACAGGTGAACACAATTGGGCAACAAACCAGTAACAGTGTATGGTCAGAAACAGGACTAGAACAGGAACCAAAACAAAAATGTGCGAATGGTGTTTGTTGCTAAGGGCACAGTGATGAAATGGGGGAATCTATGAGACTACCTTACAAAAATGAATAAATAAACACCAGACCAGCAAAACTTGTATATAAGCTATTTACACAGAGTGTGATGAATTGGTGGAATCATTGATGGTGATTGTGGTTAAGGCAGAGGCAGAACAGGAGCCGTGGAAGAGCCAAGCGAAAGAGAGCAAAGCGAATTGATTGCATTAAAAATGCTGAACATTGCCGGATAAATATGAGCTATTTAAGAATGACAGACCCACTGAGCAAAAGTATTTAAACATCAGTATCTCTTATTTTCTGTGTCCCACTGAATGTGTTGCACAAACCAAAATGTTTGCTCTGATTCTTTGTAGTTGGTGTCATCATTGTAGGCAACCCTAACAGTCTGACCAGTGCCGCGGTTCCAGTTGATTCGTATCAGATTGGTGCCATTGCTGGAATTATTGTCCTGGTGCTGATGGTGCTCTTCCTCCTGCTCCTCTTTATCATTTACCGAAAAAAGCAGAAGGGAAAAGAGCCTGCAATGCCTTCCGTCACTTACACCCCTGCCATGCGGGTTAACACAGACTACACCATTGCAGGTCAGTACTGAGGCTTAATGTTAAAGTATTTTTGTGTCTAGTGACTGAAGTGGAATTCATTAGCTAGCCCACTGGACAAATAAAAGCTGCAAGGTGCTTGCCGAGGCCCATGTTTTAGTTGCTGGGAAACTGACTAGGCTATGAAGTGGTAGCTAATGTAATGTAATAGTGTATGGTGAGCTAGTTAGCTAGTTAAGTGCGTTAATACAGACTAAAGGAAATGAGCAAGTCTATGGTCATTATTATTATTATGTTTCTAATGTAGCACATCATGCCTTCGACAAAAAGTCAGCAAGGCGTGTTATATCCTCAAGTCATATATAAACATTATTATTCCAGTCTAGCTACCTTGTGCCTTGGCCAGTGTAATGTAGTCCAGCAGGTGGAGAGATTCTGAACAGGTCACATGTACTATACTAGTTACAGCATCAAGGTGCATTACATGACAATTAAGTGCATTAGGCACATGTTAAATATAGCCTACATACCAAATGACAACTTTTGTTTTGCAGAGGTCAAGGAATATGTTTTTTCTTCTGCTAATTGAACCTACTTATCCAATGGGAACCTACAGGCGAGTGATTGACTGATCATGAAAAATTCAACCTGAGAATTAGCCTGCCATCAGTGTCTCTTTTCATGGACAGGAAATAGTTTCTCCATTAAGTCTTCAAATGCAGAAACATGCAGGGCATTTTAATTCATTACAGAAATGAATTAAGTTGTTTTGTTTTCCCTGGTTAGTTCTTTCTGTTTGATTATTTTGTCCAATAAGCATCTTCCGAGACAGCACTACTAAATATTAACTAAATATTTATATTATTATATATTATATAATATATTATAAATATTTATAATATAAACTACATATTTTTTTTAAAAATCTTTTTTAGATGCAGTACCGCAGACAAATGAGGTTCCTCCCAACAGTAACTACTTCTCCAACCCCAGCTATCACACGCTGGCCCAATGCACCAGCCCACCTCATGTCAACAACCTGCCTTATGGAAAAGTGAGTTTTCCTGCTCTAAGGGAGGAACAGAACCTTCTGTCCAAAATATGATGAAATTGATTTGTTTTAGCTAATGGACTGCAACAGCATGAAGTTGGTTAAAAGGTCTGTAGGGAATTTAGTCAGTGGTGGGCGGAGCACAGACACACAGGAGGCCGTTTTAGGGTTTTTCCGTGGAGAAATCTTTATTCCGGACAGTCTGTGAAGGGGGTGTGGGTATGCGTGCGTGTGTGTGTGTTGTAGTGCAATCGTGCGGTGAGGGTCTCAGCCGTCTGCGGTTACAACCAGGGGGCGGAGCCTTCACTCGCGTCGGAGTCGTCTGAGGGGAAGTAACACACAACAGCGATTAGCCGACATGCACTAGTCAAAAATTGCCTGAAAACACACCAGAGACTTGCTCACATGCACGGCGAGACTTCTCTCCCTCTTGCAAATGGAATATCGCCCTTTTATACTCTCCCCTCGCCTGCTAAATGGTGGAATTCTTCCGTGCGGCGCACCATTCACCAGCCAGGTGTGCGTCGGCGACCCCGCCCCGCCGTCACGTGCTCTCCAGCCGTCCAAAACATTGGTGGTGCTGAAGCGGAGCTGTCTCTTCAGCACCACTGCGGCAGTCGCGGGAGGAGCAATCTTTGTTTCCTGTGCGCCGGCCGCCAGCCTGTCGCCACAGGTCTTACCCAGTAACACACTATGCCAAAATTTAAAGAAATTCCAGAAATGATGAGGAAGAAGGTGATTGAAATACATCAGTCTGGGAAGGGTTACAAAGCTATTTCAAAGACTCTGGGACTCCAAAGAACCACGGTGAGAGCCATTATCTCCAAATGGAAAAATAGTTCAGTAGTGAACCTTCCCAGAAGTGGTCGACCTTCCAAAATTCCTACAAGAGCATAGCAACTACTCATCCAGCAAGACACAAAAGATTCAAGGACAACATCAAAGGACCTACAGGCCTTTCTTGCATCAATAAAGGTCACTGTTCATGACTCCACATCCACTCTGGGCAAAAATGGCATCCATGGAAGAGTGGCGAGGTGAAAACCACTGCTAACCCAGAAGAACATTAAGGCTCGTCTGAATTTTGCCAAAACACACCTTGATGATCCTCAAACCTTTTGGGAAATATTCTTGCAACTTGCAGTAATTGAGGGAACCATGAAATCTGCTCTCTACCAGAAAATCTTAAAGGAGAATGTCCGGTCTTGAGTCCATAATTTGAAACTCCAGCGCAACTGGATTATGCAGCAAGACAATGATCTAAAGCATAGGAGTAAGTAAGTAGGGCAGTGAAAGCTCAGTGGTTAGGATGTTGGACTACTGATTGGAAGGTTCAAATCCCAGCCCTACCAAGCTGCCACTGCTGGGCCCTTGAGCAAGGCCCTTAACCCTCACTCTGGATTTGGGCATCTGCCAAAATGCAGTAAATGTAAAGTCCACCTCTAAAAAAAATCCAAATTAATGTGGAGTGGCCTAGTCAAAGTCCTGACTTGAACCAAGTGAGATGCTGTGGCAGGATCTTAAACAGGCAGTACATGCTCATAAACCCTCCAGTGTGGCTGAATTAAAGCAGTTCTGCAAAGCAGAGTGGGACAAAATTCCACCACAGCACTGTGAATAACTGATCTCCAGTTATCCGAAGTGTGTGTTTGTAGTTATTGCTGTTAAAAGTGGCACAACCAGATTTTAAGTTTAAGGGGGCAATTAGTTTTTCCCATGGGTGATAGGTGTTGGATAACTTTTTTTGCTTCAATAAAAAAATAAAAAAATAAAAACTGTATTGTGTGTTAATTCAGGTTGCCTTTGTTTTATTTCGTTTGTATTTCGTTTGAATATCTAAAACTATTTAGTATGAGATCTACACAAAAACAGAAGAAACAAATACTTTTTCACAGCACTGTACATGTAATGGCCAAATTACATAGTATAATGTACAAAAGATCTGCTCATTATTAGCTTCAATTAGATGACATTTGGCTTTGAAGTAATGGTGATCCACTTTTCAATTCTTTTTTCCGATGTGCCAGGCGAAGAACAACCAATTGTTTGTGAACCTGAAGAATGTGGAGCAGAGAAAGAGGCCTTCTCTGATGGAGCACACTGGAACATTGCCTGCTGACTGGAAACAGGGCAGCTGCTTCAATGAGCTTGGTGAGCCAGGGGATTTTGAAAGGGAATACTTTTCTGATACTTTCCCTCGGATAATGACTATGACTGTAAAACCCGGGAGCTGGAGGCAGCTGTATGCAACTGCTGAGTCACTTTTTCAAGGATTTACCAAGAGTCACAGCCAGAACAGAACTGTCTTACACACAGACAGAGAGGACCCAAGACAATTGTGTAATTATCTGCAGAAACAAACAGAATAATTGTAGAAGCTGGAAAACACTAGAAACTCTGTGGCTTAATAATTCAACTACATAAAACTGACAAAATCATGTCAGAACTGTAGCATTATAGTATAAGATGTATGCTTTTATGAGCTGCTATGACAATGATATGAGTGTCATATTATTAGTAAGGAATAAAACACCACAAAGTGAAAAAACTCAGATGTTGGTCAACACGAAGCGGAGTTACTCTTTCCATCCCAAAGTTGATCGTTTTCAAATAACAGCATGGCCCAAAGTGTTTTATTCCACTTATACCACAGCAATTTGCCAGTTCTAACAATTTATTCAAGATCAATACGTCCTAGTGGCTTAGGGTTAGGGTTAGGGTTTCCTGTAACAGCACATCCCTAATTGGAAGCTTGTTCAGTAAAGGCTTGTCCTGTAAACAGAAAAGACATTGCACTGCTTGTTCATCACTAATTCTAGCATGTTGTGCAGCATCCAGAAAATAAACTAGCTCCTGTTATCGCTTACGCTATAGCAGCTATAAACAGTCGTTCACTCACCATCCTGTCTTTTTTTCTCTCTTCTGTTGTTAACAAAACAAAAAAAAATACATTGCTGTGTTACTGAGAAACCGCAAAGCCCTTACAGCTTCACCTCTGACTATCATGAAGCACTGATACTGGAGAATGCATAAATGCAAAATATTATATATTATATAAAATATCAGATTGACTGGTATCCTTTGTTATATCAGGGCTCTTCTAACATAGATTAAACAATCAATGCATAGCATCTATCACATGGCATGTAATAAACCTATGCTGAGTGCACTTAGCAAAAACCTAACATGTGATACGAGCTGTCTTGACATCAAACACTATGGAAGTCATGAAGATGCCAATAATAGTGACGTACCGCTGCGGTTTAACTCGAAATAAACTGTAAAAACTGTAATAAACTCATGACCACATTTGATAGGTTTATGACAAGGTTCTCTTAGTCCTATAATGCCGAGAGCGTATAAATGCATTAAACATCTTTTCTTTTATCCATAGGTCATTCATTTTAAATTCACATGCCTAAATATTATATTATTCAAGTGGGACTTCTGATGATTATTGATATTGATTATTTCTCTGTTACGTAAGGGAGAAATAATGCTCTAACATGCAAAATGGTCATTCAGAAAATAAAACCTGCATTACATTTCTTTTCTAACATGCGATATTTAAGAAACATAAGAAATCAAATAAAAATACACATTAATCTCTGTGGCAAACTTCTTATTTATTTATTTATTTATTTATTTATTTATTACTAGCCTCACTAATGCTGAACCAGCACTAGACAGGAGACTTAACTCAAATTAACTAACGTGTAATTATCCTTAACAAGTACATGACAATCACAGTTAAATCACTTAATCACTATAATCAAATATTCCATCTTACATGTTTTGTTTTGCAACTTCCACATAAAGAAAAACCTCCTCTCCGGGTTGTATTTGAACTATGTGTTTTTTATTCCAGTGTTTTGTTCCTTATATTATAGTTTTCACATTATGTTCCTGTAAGCTTTTTAGCAGGAGTTGTTTGTGCCTTATATTTCTCTTCCTCCTCCTTTTGTGTGTTTGACTGTGACACTCTCTCTCTCTCTATCTCTTTCTCTCTCTCACTCTCTCTCTCTCCCTCTTCTTTGGTTAGGAGCATATGGAGTTGACAGACATTACCTTGGAAAATCTCTTCGAGGTAAGATTTCTTTTATACATGGTTGAGTGTAGGCTGTAGAGAACATGTCATCATGAATCAGTCTTTGGCTGATTAATAAAACCACTTATGACTGAAGAGACATTATAAGAAAACTCTCTTCCAGACCCTGGCTATTATTGTTCTACTACTGTACACAAATGCTCCTCATTCTTAATAACCGAGACGTAGTACCATGTCTAATTCTTGGCTGTACTATTTTGACTTGTTTAGATCTGGTGAAAGGTGTGCCCTACCATGCCAGCTCCTGCTCTCTAAACTCAGAAAACCCCTATGCAACAATTAAAGACCCTCCTCTACTGGTGCCCAAGAACACAGAGTGCGGCTACGTGGAGATGAAGTCACCTACGCAGAGAGACTCTCCTTATGCAGAGATACACAACTCCAGTCCTGCAAACAAAAACGTATATGAAGTTGGTAAGTGGCCAGATATCACCAGTATCATTTTAAATTTTTCTTATAAAAAGTGGCTTCTCTTCATGATTTTTTTCCTACTAACTAACTACCATCTGTATTTTTATGGAAAGTGACATTTAATTGGTAACATATTTTAATATCATAGTAAGCTTCGTTAAACTATTTGTTATATAGTATAATATTGTTAGATTGTAGTGCCGGCTGTAATTCAAATAGTTCATACTAAAGTGCTTGTTCTAAAACATTACTGTTTCTATGGTAACAACTTATTCACAGTGACTGGATGTGCCACAAAAATCTATAGTTGTATCCCAAGTGACATACACCATAAATGACATGTACTGCATGAATTTTAGAAGGGTAGTATCGCCTCAAATGGAACACTAACTTTTTTTTTTTAACTCACCGGAAGTATAAGCCGTTTCCCAGTCGATGGCAAATGACGTAATGTGAGATGAGAGCTGGTAAATATCAAAGCCCGGTAGAAGACCAATGTAACCGTACCTTGATATGGTGAATTTTTAAAATGTTGAAAAATAAAAATAATGTAACATTTAAAAGAATTCAACTCACATTTGTACGATGTCTTGTCCACCAGTGTCATCGGCCATCTTGAAAATTTTTCTAATCCAGGGTCAGAGCATGGTAGCCCCTCCCCTCTCCCGATATATAAGCAGAGCTGCGACCATTGAGTGCACGATGTGTCCAACATTCCACACTTCATTTTTTTGTTGAATAAGTGCATCATCTGGGTATTTGAAGTGCACTTCTTCTTGTTGGAATTTGTAGTGTGAACTATTTATACTACAAAAGGGCATAAAATTGTGCATACTGTAAGTATGTGATTTAGGTTGTACCTTAAGCCTAATAATAAACAGATTCTTTAAATAGTTGTTATTTAACAAAGACATATAACCGTTGATGTGATGAAGCTCTCTGAAAGGAGGTATTTATTTAACTTAAAGTGGGGGAAATAAGTATTGGACGTGCCAACAGATTTTTCAGTAAATATATTTCCAATGAGGCTATTCACATGTAATTTTCTTACCTTGCCTTGGAGAACTGCTTTTTCTTAGCGTGTTCAATACTTTTTTCCTGTGTCATTCCACTTTATTACACATAACTTCATTTATGGACTTTAATGTTTGGATTTCTTTATATGTGTGAATTTCTTGAGTTAATACCAAAGTCTGGTGAAAATTTCATGTGAATAGCCTCATTGGAAATATATTTACTGAAAGAAATGTTGACGCATCCAATACTTATTTCCCCCAGTGTATTTGCTTTATGGCAGGGGTGTCCAATCTTATCCAGGAAGGGCCGGTGTGGGTGCAGGTTTTCATTCCAACCAAGCAGAAGCCAAACCTGAGTCTATTGGAAGCCAAGCTCAACTGATTAAACAAATGGAATCAGGTGTCTCGTGCTTGATTGGAATGAAAACCTGCACCCACACCGGCCCTTTGTGGATAAGATTGGACACCCCTGCTTTATGGTGTCCAGTGTCCGTGCTTTGTTACAATTAGTACATTTTCCGCTACAGGTCTACTGGACAGAGGACTTTTTTCAGAGATGATAAACATGGCAATCTCTTTTTTTTCAAGTCTTATTAACTTGAAAAAACAGAAAAAAGAGATGCTGTGTAGGAATGTCTGTTTATACCTATGTAAATTGCTGTGGTATAATAGGCATAAAACACTTTGGTATCATCACACATCACACCATTGTTTTCCTGTAACAGCATGTCCCTGTTTGGAAGCTTGTTCAGTAAAGACTTGTCCTGTATACAGAAAAGACTGCACTGCTTGTTCATCACTAATTCTAGCATGTATGTGAATCTCCTTCTCTGTCTTTTCAGAGCCAACAGTTAGTTCAGTCTACACATCTGCCAACAACAACTGCAACGGACCATTTGGCCAGGACCCGTACGACCTACCAAAGAACAGCCACATCCCCTGTCATTATGACCTGCTGCCCACGCGAGACAGCACGCCGTCCCCCCTCAAAGAGCTGGAAAATGAATGAGCTCTTAGAGACCTGACCAAAACACACCATTCCCACTGCGACAAACACACCTTCTGTGGTTCCTTCAGCCTCATTAGTGGCTTATTATACACTTTCTGCATATCTCCACATCAGTATATTACTTGTTTTTATTGTTGTCTTTTTTTTTACAGCCCTTTAGTTTTTTTTTAGTTTTTTTTACTGTTGGGATAATCATTCTTAATCTTGTTCTTTTCTTACAATAAGAAGCATATTTAGATTTTTATTTCCTGAACATTTCTCTCAGTTGAACACATAAGAAAACCCATATTGAAAATAAAATGGAGGGATTTACATGAAAGAGGTGATGTGACATAGCAGATTTCCACAGTAACTTTTCTCAAACGTATCATTCCACTGATGAAAACATATCACTTGGAAATACAGAGTGAACCTCAAATTTATTTTTGTAAAATAAATATAACTGTTCTGAGACTTATTCAGTATTTGATGTTGGAAAGGAGGCTGGATTGTGTTTGTTGCTTTCTGTTTTTTTTTGTTTGTTTGTTTTTTTTGCTTTTTTTTTTTGTTTTTTTTGCTTTTTTTTTTTTTGTTTTTAGAGGAGTTTATATTACCACCATCTGTGTTGAGAATTTGTATTGTCTGTGCAACATTGCATTATCACTGCTGTTTTAGAAATTAGAGATGCACCAATCTGATACTGAATATATATTATCAGGGCTGACTTTGGTCTAAACTGCTGGATTGGTATTGGATTTGACAGCCAATCATGTGGCGTCAGTGCAATGCATAAAATCATGAAGATATAGGTCAAGAGCTTCAGTTAATGTTCACATCAAACATCAGAATGGTAAAAAAGTGATCTCAGTAACTTTGACCGTGGCATGGTTGTTTGTGCCAGACAGGCTGGTTTGAGTATTTCAGAAATTAGAAAAAGACGAGGGGATGTTTTTCAAATTTTCAACCCTCCAGTTTTGGTGAGCCTGTACACACCGTAACCTCATATTCCTATTCTTGGCTGACATGACTGGAACCTGATGTGGTTTTCTGCTTACCACAGTTGTAAAGAGTGATTATTTAAGTTACTGTAGCCTTCCTGTCAGCTCGAACCAGACGACCAAGTCTCCTCTTACCTCTCTCATCAGCAAGGTGCTTCCTTCTGCAGAACTGCCACTCACTTGATGTTTTTTTTGTTTTTTGCACCATTTCTGAAATACTCAAACTAACCCATCTGGCACCAACAAGCAGGCTACGGTCAAAGTCACTGAGAATATTTTTCCCCATTCTGCTGTTTGATGTGAACAATAAGTAAAGCTCCTGGCCTACATCTGCATGAATTTATGCATTGCTCTACTGCAAAATAATTAGCTATAATTAGATCGTTGCATGGATGAGCAAGGGTACACATGTTCCTAGGAAAGTGGCCAGTGAGTATATTTTCTGATCCGCTGACATTTTATGCCATGATTGCCATTTTTGCATCGACATGTTGGCTGAACACACAGATCGTGGCTCGGCTCGGCATCAGTATCACATCAGTACCAGGTATCGTCATATTGTCAGACTCTGATATTGGCATCATACTGAAAATGCAAAACGTGGCATTCAGTGCACCCCTGTTAGGTTTTGTTATCTCTTACCATTTTATCCATACTAAATTTAACCAAAGGTCAAAGTGCCATAATTAATGTTTTGTTGCTTCATCTATATTGACTCTTTTGGTATTTATTAGACAAGTGTCCTTCAGTTCTGTCCTGCGTAGCCCTGGGTGTGCACTCACCAAATCACTAATACTGTAATCACAGTTACAGTTCAGTTTTGATCCCAATTACAGTAACACACCTTTGTCTGTAATAACTTGTTTGTTTTTATCCAAGACCAGTGTTTACGTCAGGTGAATATTTTGACATTTTACATAATTGATCATCACCAGGCAGCATAATACAACCTTAATACAAGATTTGATATAAAACGCTTAAAAAGGAATGAAAATGCTTAAGCTGGACTTTTGCAGTGAAGTTGAAATGCGTTGTTAACATCAGTTCTAGGTCAAAGGATTTGTTTCATTTCAACACATAACCTTTTGAAAGTTTTCTGTATTTATACGTTACATAAAGTTTTGCATTGAATGGAACACAGACAGCCGACAGTCTTAATCATCTCTGAGCCAGGTGTTACATTTGTATAATAATAATAATAATAATAATAATAATAATAATAATAATAATAATAATACGCATTTGTATAATTGTACATAGCTGTTACTTATAGAAAAAAAAGCCACAGGATATAAGACACTATGGGAAGTGTGTGAAAAATACACTCAATACCATGTGGCCAGTTTGTAATGTTAATTGGTATTTCATTAAAAAATCTGCTACATGTCGTTATTTAGGGTCTTTTACAATAAAAAGAAGTCCCATTTACAAATTTCACTCATTATAATCCCTTTTAGTAAACCATGTTAGTGACTAGTACAGGGGCATTTTTTCCATCTTTTTTCAGTGGCCCAATCTCTCTGGCTTTAATGCTAAGTTCTTTTTTTTTTGTTTTAAAGTTTGAAATACCTTTTTAACAGGACAGATGTGGTTGAGGAATATTACCATTCAATATTATTCAAAATGGCATTTCTATATTGATAAATTTTTTTAAGCTCTTGTCTTCAGAGTAATTAGAAGTTGACAGATTATGATTCAAAACTCCAGTGCAGACTTGTTTTAACAGAACTGGAAGGTTATATAAGTGTTATGTAAATATATCTTTATTTTCCTTAATATTGTGTGTTTTATAAGAACAGAATGAAATTGCACAGTTGTCATCCTCTTCCCCAAAGAACACCCATGACAATGGTATTTGCCTCCATAGTCCCACTTTTCTTACATGCTTTGTTTTGTATTTTATTTTTCTGTAGTGTATATGTACTGTATGTGCAATTTTGCTTTACAATAAAATGACAAAATGTGTCACATCATTTACACGTGATGCATGTGTGACATATTACACTGAAAAACAAAATCATGAATCAACATATTTAAATTAAGGGTAGAAGTTCTACTTACAAAAAGTAAATAGATAAATAATGTCAGGTTTATGTTAAACTCATTAAATAAAACAATATGTACATTTATGAAATTTGTTTGTTGTAGTAACAGGGACATTATATCAATGTGTACATGCTAGGTATTTTTACTTAAGTGGAAATTCTGCTTAATTCAAATATGTTGATCCATGAATTATTTCTTTTTGTATGATAATGGATAAACGGGATTCAACACAGTAAAAGTAATAATGATTAGAATTTACCCTGGTATCTTTATTTTGTCATGATTATATGCAATACACTAACCTTAACATTAAATGGTTTTAACCATCGCTACCAGAAATGCATGCACTAGGTGGTGGAGGAATTATTTCTTGGGATGTCCATCTATCCATGCATACATCTGAGATTCTCATTAGCATGACATCTCAAGAATGAGCGGTTGAATACATGTTTGGATTTATATGGAATTATCATTGCAAACAGTAAATGAACTGATCAGATTTTGGAATTGAGCCAAACAGGCTCACGGTCACAACAAGATCAAATATATATAGTCTTATATGGTTTTTCTTTAATAGCTTTCTTCCTGTTTTAAGTACATTTTAAGGTTTTTTTTACACATACAAATTAATACCAAGAAGGACTTGACTTGTTGGCAGTGGAGGAATCTCTAGTTTAAATATTTTTAAACTAATGATTTAAACTGAGGGGCACAGTGGCTTAGCATGTTTGCCTCGTACCACTAGGGTTGGGGGATCAACCTGTGTGTGGAGTTTGCATGTTCTCCCCATGGTTTGGGGGTTTTCTCCGTTTTTCTCCTCCAGTCCAAAGACGTTGTAGGCTAATTGGCATTTCCAAATTGTCCATAGTGTGTGAATGTGTGTATGATTGTGCCCTGCGATGGGGTGGCACCAAATCCAGTGTAACAACCAAGTGTACCCCCCTGGTGCCCTGAGTTCCCTGGGATAGGCTCCAGGTTTCCCCATGACCCTGTGTAGGATAAGTGGTATGGGAAATGGATGGATAGATGATTTACACTAGCAAGGCTATTTTTGGAAAACAACTTCATATAAACAATAGCTTATTTAATGATGACCTTTATAAAGAAATATCAATGAGCTTGCTTGTGTGTGTGTGTGTGTGTGTGTGTGTGTGTGTGTGTGTATGTGTGTGGTGCCCTGCGATGGACTGGTGTCCCAGTCATGGCGTATCCCTGTACCCAGTTGTGCCCAGGATAGTCTCTGGGTCCAGCATGAACCTGACCAGGATATACTGTGTCCTGAAGATTGTTTCAAAGATTCAAGAGGTAAAGCTTGGTTTGTCACATGGATCATGACCTTGTAGTACACAGTTATAGAAGGGAAATGCTTATAATCGCACGATTCGTTGTCACCCAAATGAGGGTGGGCTCCCTTTTGAGTCTGGTTCCTCTCAAGGTTTCTTCCTCATATCATCTCAGGGAGTTTTTCCTTGCCACCATCGGCTCTGTCTTCCTCTTTAGGGACAAATTCATAAATTTTAAATGTATATTCTGAATTTATATATTTCTCTAAAGCTGCTCCATGGCAATATCCATTGTTAAAAACTCTATGTCCTCCGTTATTCCCTTTGGAGGTCCACAAGCAGTTCCTTTGTCTTGCTGACATTTAGGATCAGGTTGTTGGCCTGGCACTAGAGGGACAGCCTTTCAAGCCACAAAGCACTGCTGCTTATTGTTCAGGCACAGACTGCAGCAGTAGTGTGGTATCTCTTTTATGTTTTGCAGTTGGTCTGAGGCCATTTGAAATTATTTGCCCTTTTGTCTAACTTTTCCAGATCTCTAAAACCTAAATATTTTAGTTAAATCACTATTTGTCATAAACATTAATTTTGTGAGACTTTTCCTTGCCTTTTTTGATGAAGTTTGAGGTGAACATTGAGCGCTGACTCGTGTATGTGAGGTCTTTCTTTCTTTCGTTCTTTCTTAGATGTATGTCATTACTCCTTTATTCATTTATTGTCAGTAACCGCTTGGATACATCCATGGAAAACACTTTTCTACATCTGAGCTGTTTATTTCCGTGAATGGAGTGTGTGTTTGGCTCTCTGCTGTGTGTATGAGGCAAGTTTATTATCGTAGGTGATTTATTGGGATAAGTGGAAATAAATCTTCTTAATGAAGCACAGACACAACTGGCACAATAGCAATGCCTGGGGGCTTTTGTGAAAGCGTATTTTCCTGCTGGAAAAAAACCAAAACAATAGAAACCATCAGAAATTTTAATGGTTTTCACTACAAATACCATTACAAACCATCAGCTGTTAACCATTAAAATCAGTACCAAATGGTTTCCCTTATGTAGTAGGACGTATTCAGGGCGTAAGTCCTTAATGGTATCATAACATGCCACCAATAGAAGGCAACAAACAGGGACCAATACAATTACCATTATAACCATTAAATCCATTACAAATTCTATGAAGGTTTCTACTGGGGGGTTTCCAGCAGGGTTGTAATGTCTTGCTAATTTAGACTAACAATTACTGAAACACATTTTATAAAATGCAGTGCAAAGTAATGCTGTTGCTAGAAAATAGCAATTAGCTGTATGGGAGGCTCTTATTGGTCAGCTGGGCCGAACGATCTCATTGCTTCTCTCAATATCTGACTCACTGAAAAAATTCCCACGCTAGTTCAAATATCCCAGAATATCCCAGGTGAGTGACTGCATTTATTTTTATTATGCGTTTTATTTTAGTTTTTTCTCAGCTGTGAAACTATAGAATTACACCCGGATGAGAAAACGGGCTTACCTTATTATTCATTATATAATCAATGGGTGATTAATTTGGCTGTTCCTATAATTGGTGAATGAACTACAATGAGTGATTGTTTTTATTTTCCATATAAATGAATACCTACGGATGATAACACATTGGCTGCGTCCGAAATCGCATACTATGACAGTATGTACTGCATTGCCATGGAAACAGTACGTACTAATCAGTATGTGTGTATTATGACTACATCCGCCATGTTAGCATTGTCATGTGACCTTGAACGTCATCATAAACACAAAAATCTTAAACAAGTTAAGATAAGACAAGCTCAGAATATATATATATATATATATATATATATATATATATATATATATATATATATATATATGTGTGTGTGTGTGTGTATGTGTGTGTATGTGTGTGTGTATATATATATATATATATATATATATATTCTGAGCTTGTCCGCAACAGTCCCATTGCATTATGGGATTGTTTGACTCGCATAGTGCCCATCAGTTGCATACTGCAAAATTTCGCCGGAAGCAGCACGCCATTTCTCGCCTACTGTTTCTCACTGGCATAAAGTTGGCTTGACATTGGACGTTCAATATTCGCAGACATGCGCATATTAAGGGACCGTCTCTAAAGTTACAAACGACATTGGTATACATCTAGTCGAACACTTTACAGTTGGTTTTGTGATTGTAAATCATTCCCTTCAAATGCTATTGAGCTTTAAATTATGGTATATTTTGTGTACGAGCTCATTTGGTAGTGAAATGCATGGCAAATTTACATATGATTTCAGAGTTTATTTTATTAAATATCAAAAATGTAAAAAGTGTGCGTCATACCTAACACCTAGACGACCACTTTACAGTTGGTTTTATGACTGTAAGTCATTCCCTTTAAATACTATTGAAGTTAGAAACGTGTATACCAATGTCGTATGTACCTTTAGAGACGGTCCCTTAATTTGCGCATATCTGCGAATATCGAACGTCCAACGTCAAGCCAACTTTATGCCAGTCTGTTTCTCTCCTACTGAGAATCCGGACATACTACCCCTCTGGCGTACTGCTTTTCGCCTACTATATAGAAGGTAAGTATGCGGTTTCGGACGCAGCCACTCACATTACGCGCCTGCACTTGAGGCCCCGCCCATTTTCACTTCAGACGTGGCAATTGCCGACGTCATTCTAACGCGGCCATTTTCGACAGGGTTAATCGAGTTTGGCTCTCGTTCTGGAGTTGATTGGATGTAATTTCGCATTTACCCAGACGTACTGCCTAAGAAAACTATAGTGTCAGGTAAGAGTACGTCATTGTCGTTTAAAAAAAATTTATAGCATGTTTTGTTTGTACAGAGTGTAATCTTGTTAAGTAACGTAAACTCAGCTAACAGGCTAAGTGGCAGCTCTAGTCATCCTCTTAGTTAGTTAGTTAGTTAGTTAGTTAGTTAGTTAGTTAGCTAAACAGAATAACACCATGCATAACGATAAACTAATCCTGTTATTTGTCTCTGAAACAGAACAAAATGCTGTATTATTAAATTTTGCAGATGAAATATGGACTCCAGAGTCTAGTTAGCTGTGCGGCTGTGTTCCAAACGGCTCTCTAGTAGACATGTAGTTCACTATGTAGGATATAGAAAGCGTTACCTCAGGCTGTTCGAGGTGCCTCTATATAGTGATCAGGGACGTATTTGAGACTCAGACCGAGTCTTACAGTTTCCATAGAGTTTAACTAGAACATTTTATTCAGTAGTTCTCCGTAAATAAGTGCAGTAGCTGGGAGTTGAGATTGACTTTTAAAACGGTAAAAAGCTCAGTACGATGGGAATGCTTTTATTTGAGCTTTAGAGCTTATTTCGCTGTTTAATCCCATGTGAATCATTGAATACGTGGCAACACGAAGGCTAATTGCATCTTAAACAAACAGAAGCGCATGACTGACTCACTGACTTCTGGAAAAAAAAACAAAAAAAGAAATAATAAAGATAAATAAAAAAATTAGGGTAAATCTTGAAGCTAGTGCTGCTTCATCTGTTAGGGTCATGGCAGGGCAACAGTCTGCGCTTCCTGAGTATTAAACACTCAAAATAAAATATTTTCATGAGTGTGTAGGCCATATGCCACGGGCGTGTGTTTGCCTTTCTAGAGAATTACATCCTTACATCCTGTATTCTCTGTTCGACCTGAAGCAAGTCATGCTGCTGAACTGATACTCACTCACTACAAAGTCTCCACAAGAGGAGCATTATCTAAACCAGGGGCTTATAGAGCTGATACTTTCTACAGTGTTGTCCTTAGATTTTAAATATACTTGGGTGATGTTTAGAAGACCTGATGGTAGAGACTGAGGTGGTTGATGAATATGACATGTTATGAATAGCAAAGACTAACACTATTGTATTTCCTGTCATACTATGCATCTTATCACCTACATTGTCTCAATTACTCTGGGGTCTATTACCTATTTACTAACTCTCTCTCTCTCCCTCTCTACCTGTCTCTTATGGCACTTTTCCACCGCACGGTTCGACTCGACTCTGCTTGCTTTTTTGGGGGCTTTTCCACTGTGGATAATACTTAGTACCTGGTACTTTTTATTTTTATTTTTTAGTACCACCTCGTTTGAGGTTCCAAGCAAGCGGAGCCTATACTAAATGTGAGCCATGCACTGAGGGATTAAGGATTCTCCTTAACGAGTGGTTCTCTATTGTGCCTGAATAAATGTGTCATTTAATACATACTTTGTGTATGGTAATATTCTGTTAATCGAGAATGATGTATTATCACATTACGGATAAAATTACAACTAGGGATGGGCGATATCTTATCGTTTGCGATATACTGGTAGAAATTCTCCCCACAGTAAGAATTAGTCTTCACGTGATAATAACGATAAAGCCTAGTTGATGACGTGTTTGTGTGAGCAACGGTGTGCGACCCATTCGCAGTTCACGTGCAGAGCGAAAACAAGTACGGCGGAAGGCTGACGTGAAGCTGTGGAGGAGTTTATCGCTAAACGAGGAGCTACTGTACCGCTACAATCTGGAACTAGTTTGGTTACAGAAAATCATTCAAAAAAATTTAGATCAATGTTTGTGTTTCTGAGGCTCTCAAGATCACAGCTATCGCTTGTAGCTAAAACAGTGGTGAATGGTACTGTGTTTTATATTGTCACTGATATCGTATGTATCAGCCATTTGTTTGGATTTGTCACTTTACGACGTCATACCTAATTTGCATACAATTGCGACTTTAGATACAAATGGCACTTTGTTGCTTGCTGGTGTTTCTGCTGCTCCATGTTGTGCACGTATTTAGAAAATGAACCGTCGCTTGCTGGTATGAACCTGGGCTGGAATCTTGTACCGACAATACCAGTTCAATTCATATTTACATTATAATTATCGGAGATACTATTGACTTTTTTTTGTTGTTGTTTCAATTCCGTATTAAATAGCAGTATTTCAAGTCACTAAACATAGTGTTTCAAAAACTCCTAAAAATATGACTTCTCCAAGTTACTTAAGATTTGCACATTCTCTACAGGGAAGAGGTAGAGCAGGCAGAAATCATACAGGATATTATCCAGGTGAAAATCTAAATCTAAGTTTGTTGTCTTCACCATTCATGAACAGCTCAGATGTTAAAAGTGGGTTTCCATGGAAACATTTTGATTAAATTAGACTGCAAGAGTAACAGCAGTGCCTATATCTGTTTATTAAAAAAACGCTATTTGTTCATCTAAAATAAAACGTCATTAGAAGAGTAGCTGTTTATACATTAACAGAAAATAGAGAGTGTGCTGTGTGTGTGCCTGAGCCTCTCTTCACTAATCAGACAAGCGTAAATAAGTTTGAGATGGCTGAAAGAGTGGGCAGAGTGTCACCATGTATTACTGGCAGCATGTAATTGATAACGATTTGAATTACAATTATCACTTGGGTCACAGTTGCTACTTGAAAATGCATTGCATAATTAAATTAAAATGTTTTAATTTTTTTTTCTAAGTGGTTGAATGGGCAGCAGGATACATTATGCGCTCAATAAACATGGACTATTTGGCAACACATCAGTTTAGGAGATAAGTCCATGTTAATGCCTTTAAGCAGCATTACTCTATTTCAGCAGACTGTCTTCTTCATCGGTCATGCTCTATAGATGCTAACCTCCACTGACTGGAGATGCGCTGTGATTGTACACGAGCAAACTGCTCAGGAAGCACCGTCGATCGGATCCTTTACACTTTCAGGTTACTAGTTTGCAATGAGACTCGGTGGGTAATTAACACCCAAGAAGAAATACCAATGTTTACTAGCTTTACTGTCCCCGGCTGAAGCCACTAGTGCACTTTCGTTTTAAAATGAAAACAATCCTGGACCACACTAGCGTTTCCGCTGTGTTTCGGTAACGATCTCCGTCCACACTACACGACTGAAAACTCATGCCACATGACCATGCATGCACACTGGGCAAGGAAGTTGGGTGCTAGTCACTGGCAGGCACAACAATGTGCATGATGGTGAGGAAAAGCAAGGACGTCTCTTTTTTTTTTTTTTTTTTTTTTTTTCTTTTAAAAACATTGCATTTATTACTTTCTAGTCATTCTATTTTCCTTGTCAGGTTTTTTCTTTATAAATATGGATAATTCAAATAATACATTCAAATAATCCACTTTATTTGTAACATTAGTACACTGGCACATTGCAGTGAAACCATAAACGATATATCATGGTAAAAACAGATGCATAGGTCACATGAGCAGTCATACACTCGTTATGAAATAAAACAATAAGGGATATTGTTTCTTTTTCATGTAATCTGTTTTTTGCTGCTCTTAATGTGGGCTGCTCAAATGGCTTATGGGTCAAGAGACCTTGTCACCACGCGTCTCATTCGTTTCCCCTCGGTTCCATTGTCCGCTTTCCACTCTCTTTTGGTCTAACCCAAAACTGGCGTTCCATCTAGGGCTTTCGCCGCTTGAAATGAGTTTTGTTGCTGATTGCTCTAATCATAGCTTGTCTGTTGCGCATATAGGCAGCTGCAGTATTATAAAATACAGAATTTTACTGCACAGTGGCTGCTAAGAATGACAGCAAAGCTTGCAGTTCAGTCTCCATGTTGTTGTGTACACGATCAAGGTAGCGCAATGGTCATATGGTAGGGGCTTGACGAATCAGGGAAGGATGTGCAATGATCCAGAAGACCCAATCAGGGGGCGAATGTGGGCGGAACCACGCCTTTGTTTTAAAGTCTTCGTTTTGGTCCGTTTACACTGAAACGCAAGCCTGGAGTTTTCAAATTAAAACGGGGTCTTCTGCGTTTCCAAAAGTCTACATTTTTTGAGGGTCGAAAACGCCAGAGTAGTGTAGATGACCGTTGCAAAATTTATGCGTTTTTAAAACAGAAACGCACTAGTGTTAACAGGACCTGAAACAATTTGTTTGTGCAATGTCTCTTATTGATTTTCCCCCTCTCTTTTCTCAGCTTCAAAATGGCTTAGTTTTCTCCTATAGACAGCTCTCTGATCTTCATGTTGGCTTATCCTTTAACAAACAGTCTTTACAGGTAAAACTCGAACCTTAAACCAAGAGTAGATGTTCAGTGCTATTCATTGTATTTAAGGAATCAATCTAACAGGGCGCACCTTGGTAGCAAGAAACAACTGTTAGTCACACGTTGCAATGTTTTTGCTTGCCTAGAAATTGGTTGGTCTGATACGAAAGGTTGTCTTTGATACGACAACCTTCTGATACGAAATGTTGTCTTAAGACATCTAGATGCAAATACCAGGAAATAAAAGCTGAAATACGAAGCTCTCATCTCATATCCGTCTTTTGATCTGAAACCCAGATGACTTTGGTGTTTTGCACAAACAAATGAATTGGCCTTGCCGTTCCAATAGTTTCGGAGGGGACTGGAATACGTGTTAATATGTCGCTGTACCATGTTAACTAGCTCGGCTGTGCCCTTTTGCAGATGGCGTGCAGCTTTCCAGGATGAACAGCCTCTCAGCCTGTATTTATGTCACCGTTCTCCTTCTGTGGAGAAAAGTAATAGCAGCCTGCACGAGCAAAATCTGACATGCGTGCTCATAAATTGCGTGTATTTAAAACATCATAATGTTTGCTATTGTACTCGGTACCCAAATGCCTACAGCCAAGTTAGCTTCTCATACAGATATAGCGCTGTTAAAAAGGATGGGCTTCAATTATCTCATGTAGAAATATTCAGGTCAGTAACTCAAGTAATCAGTGTAGACCTGCGTACTTCAGTGTGCTTGTGGAGATGAGCACGTGCAAATAAAATAAATAAATATATATTTTTTAAAAAGCAGTGTGGTGCTTTACCAGAGTAAATACATACCTACATACACTCACCGGCCACGTAGGAACATCTGTACACCTGCACGTGCATGCAATTTTGCATTCAGCCAATCATGCGGCACCAATATAGTGCAGATAAGGCAAGAGCTTCAGTTCAAACACCGGGGAGGGGGTTGATCTCAATCTCAGTGGCCTGATTGTTGGTACCAGAAGGGCTGGATCGAGTATTTCAGAAACTACTGATCTGAGATTTTCATACACACTGTGTAAACTCCCGAGTTTACACATAATGGTGCGAAAAAACAAAAAACATCCAGTGAGCAGCAGTTCTGTGGGTGGAAACGCCTTATTGATGAGAGTTCAGAGGAAAATGGCCACATCGACACAAATAACCACTCTATACTCGCGATGGTCAGTGAGGGGATACTGTGTTTAGTTTAAAGGCTGTGTTGATCTTTTCACTGCATTACATTACATTATAGCATTTGGCAGACGCCCTTATCCAGAGCGACTTATGATTATCTCATTTATACAACTGAGGGTTAAGGGCCTTGCTCAAGGGCCCAACAGTGGCAGCTTGGCAGTCCTTCTGATCAGTCCAACATCTTAAGCACTGAGCTACCACTTCCCTCATTACTTAACAGGCTGTTTGAAATGACCCAGTATTGCTCTTGACAAAATAATTCTGTTTTGAAGAATTGATTCCTTGTTGTTGATGGGAGCAAATACTTGAGCTCTAGTCTGCTTGTATGATCCGTTGTGACAGTGCAGGTGTGCAACATGGTGAGTGAAGCCTATAAACAAATTTTATTTTATTTTAATTTTTTTCTTCCCCCTCCTCAAACGGCAGGCAAGATTAAGAAAGGATGATGGAAGAGAGTGGAATAGAGACCACGCCGCCCAGCACTCCTCCACCTCCCCTTAGTGCTGCTGTCGCCATCAGTCCACCTCCTCTCACAATAGGTAAGACCTGAGCAGAGCCTTTATCACATCAAATAAAATCATACTTTAAGCTGTCCTTTTTAATAGCCTCTGTCCTTTTTTTCTTTAGTCATAATGATGGGACATTCATATTTAATCAGGGATGTTTTGTGTTTATGCCGCAGCAGGAACGTCTGCTGGTTGTTCACTAATCACATATAAAGGCAGTAATTTTGATTGCTGAGGAAGGATGACCTTCAGGAAGTTATTTCTGATGCCGGTGATGTCGATTAGGGCCAGATTTAATAAGCTGTTTGTACTCATTTCCAGGCACAATTAAGACACATTCTGTATGAAAAAAAAAAAGATTTGCATGCTATGTACAAAAGTGGCTTACAAGCGTAAATCTAAAGTTTAATTTACATGCAAAATGCACTTCTCGTTAAGGAGGTGGAGGGGTGGAGAACTGAAAAGTGCAGCTGATTATATACTGTAATGTACCATGTAATACATTTTGCCTTCCCAAAATCAGGTGTAAATTAGCATTGTTGCTCAGAGCAGTGTATTGACAGGTATAATGATTGTTTTTTTTCTTTCATTTTTTCAAAAACTGTGCTACTTTTAATCTTCCCAGCACTTCTTTTTAGGGATGCACCGAAATGAAAATTCTTGGCCGAAGCCGAAACCGAATATAATGAAGAACTTGGCCGAATACCGAACACGTTTTTTCGCGTTTTTTCCATTTATTTTGCCATTTTTTTTCACCATTGCATAAGTTAAGTAGTCAAAATGTGCTTTTTACTATTTTATATTTTACTATTAAGAAAAAAATCAATTACAAAAACTACAATTTCAAAATATTTATTTAACACTGAACATTTTTTTTTTCATTCCAGCAGGCATAGGCTACCAACAAGGCACAATATAACTTTAAATAAATAAATGAGTAAAATAAAAATATTTTGATGTGGTCATCTTTGAGCCCCCCTTGAATAGCCTATTTTAGGCCTATAACTGACCGCTGAAAGAATGTAACACTCTGTAGCCTACAACAAAAAAGTGCATTGACAAGAGTGCAAAACATGGCTCTATTCGGTTCTGTACGGCTGATTATATTGGGGATATATACCACTCGTGTCCCTGTACACCTCGCGGAGTATTATAGTAGATATAGTATAGTTAGATACGTTGTTAATGTTATGTTCCCTTAAATAAATACGTTTTTACCTGCTTCCGTACTCTACTCCCTTACGTCTCGCGACGGGACAGAATACTCTAGAACAGAAACAAAACAAACGCACGTGTCCACAGTAAACAATGTCACGGTTGTCAACATCCGAAGAGCATGCACTCGTGCACGTAGTTCGTGCATGCGCGTACCCCCTCATCGCTCCGAGCGCGCTGCCAGAAGTGGAGGTCGTAAAATTCGCGCATCTCACTCTGGTTGCAAGGCTATTTGGCGTGTCCTCAAACACGTCATTGTTCGGTCAAATTTATTCGGCCTTTTCACTTATTCTTAATTATTACTTATTATTACTTAATTTCGGTTGTTGAACATTCGGTGCATCCCTACTTCTTTTATTAAGTCTCGGTTTTTTTGTTTGTTTGTTTTTTGAAACTTAAAGGATTCAGTGAAACCACTTTAGTACTGCTTGTCAATTGGTCTGCTTTGATTGTGCAGCTCTGACAAGCCTGGTCATAGCATAATTTCCTCATATATATGAAGATATGTGGTGTAGTACTAATCATATTAGGGGTGTAATGCTGCATCATGATACATAAATATGACTGTACATCAAATGAGCGTTCTATTATTAACATATCTAATGCAGTTGTACTGTTTTGAACACCAGAGGTCCCAATCTGTGTAACCCATTGAGCTAAAAGATATAGAGAGCATGTTGGTCACATGATCCCATTCTTTTGCGGAAAGCCCTGAATCATCTGCACTTGCAAAGTGACCAGTAGCACCATATCACAACCACGGCATGCATTTTAGGTTATGATATTAGGTTATACATATGCACAGTGAAATTCTTTTGTTTGCATACCCCAGCATGTCAGGTCAGAGCGCAGGGTCATGAGCAGCACCCCTGGAGCAGAGAGGACTTGTTGGGCTTTGCTCAAAGGCCCAACAGTGGCAGCTTGGCTGTGCTGGGGCTTGAACCCCTGACCTTCCGAATTATTAACCCAGAGCCTTAACCGCCAAGCCACCACTGCCCTGGTTACACAACCATATATAACCGTTAGGAAGAGCTCTTCACTGTGGCAAGCCTGCTACAGTACCCAAGGAAGTGGCTATGGAAGGCGGGCGTTTTAGTCGACTTTGGAGTTCTGTTTGCAAAATCGGTATAAATGTCACCGCAGGTGCTGCTGCGAAGCTCATTAGATTTCAGTAAATCGTTTTCCCCAGGTCAGAGACTTTTTGTTTGTTTGTTTGTTTATTTATTTATTTATGTATGTATATATTATCAGGATATGGTGAACCTGCTGTACATTTTGTTTATAATATTAAACAAAAATATTTGTATCAACTTTTGATTTATTTACGTTTATACAGACAAATACACATTGTTTATGACTCAGAAATAAAAAAAAAGTCTTTTCAATGCTAATTTTTCTTCACTAACATTTTGTTCAAAATGTTTGAGATTCGAATTTAATTGACTCGTGGAGTCACTATTATGAATCAAATTGAATTTTATATGAAGCTTATTCTGCATACAGCAGTCTTTTCATTAAAGCCAATTAGTAATGAAATGGCGTATTAGCTGTATTAATGTTTACCGGTTCTGACATGAGTCTTATTAAATAAAGAGCTTTATTTTGTAACACATTATCTCGTTTACTGAACTCTCAGTTCCTCATTAGTGCCGGGTTTTCCTTCATTTCACAGCAGCTTTTTTTTTTTTAAATGTAATTCCCTAATATTGCTTGCTCTTGCTTCTGATCTCTCAGGATATATATATTATAATGTTTTACGTTTATGTATTTCCCTTTGATACAGTCAGTCTGATGGGGAGTGTGCCGAAGGGCTGGACTGATTTCCACAACAGCCATTAGCATTCAAGACGAGTCTTGGGTGGCGAAATATATAGCCGAGAGCTTGTTTTCAGCCATGTAGGATTTCTCACTGCCAATTTCCCCATTATGACTAATGCTGTGTTTTCGTATTTTAGATGAAGGCCGCCATTTAACATGAGACAATGAAGTAAACTAAGCTTTCTGGACAACTTAAAATCCAGCCATACTTTCCATATTCTGGGTAGTTTGCGAGTTGAGTAACATGTAGGAAGCTACTACGCAGACAGCTACTACCACATTTAATGCTAGCTGCTACTATAGTGTGATGCACTATATGGCCAAATGTTTGTGGACACCTGACCATCACACCCAGTTGTGCTTTTTGAACATCTCATTCCAGATTTCATCTATCCTTTGCTGTTATAATAAACTCCGCTAAATAACCTCAATCTGGCAACCTCGCTGTGATGATGTAATGCTTCCAGTTTTGCGGCAGCAGATAGCGCATCTCTGTTTGTTTACAGACGTGGGACAAACGCCTTCTGGGGAGCAAGTTCGAGCTGTGCGTCCGGACTAAAAAAAGTCTTGGAAGTGTGCAGTCAGATATAAAAATGGCAGTGTCTGTGAAAATACATTTAATATGCAGTTTGGAAATCCTCCATGCCCTCCCGCCAACTTTAGTACCTAACCAGCTAGCAAATAGGCA